>NC_052154.1:158902989-158931222 GCF_902713615.1 Scyliorhinus canicula
CCCTGTCCATCAATATCCAGTATCCCCTCACCGAGCACCTGTCCATCAATAACCAGTTTCGCCTGACCCAGCACCTGTCCATCAATATCCAGTTTCCCCTGACCCAGCACCTGTCCATCGACATCCAGTTTCCTCTCACCCAGCACCTGTCCATCAGTTTCCATTTTCCCGTCACCCAGCAGCTGTCCATCAACATCCAGTTACCCCTAACCCAGCACCTTTCCATAAATATCCAATTTCTCCTGACCTAACACCTGTCCATCGATATCTAGTTACCCCTCAACCAGCACATGTCCATCAATATCCAGTTTCCCCAAATCCAGCACCTGTCCATCAATATCCAGTTTCCCCTGACCCAGCACCTGTCCATCACCATCCAGTTTCCCCTCACCCAGCACCGGTCCATCAATATCCAGTTTCCCCTGACCCAGCACCTGTCCATCAATATCCAGTTTCCCCTCACCCAGCACCTGTCCATCAATATCCAGTTTCCCCTGACCCAGCACCTGTCCATCAATATCCGGTTTCTCCTGACCCAGCACCTGTCCATCAACATCCAGTTTCCCCTTATCCAGCACCTGTCCATCAATATCCAGGTTCCCCTGACCCAGCACCTGTCCATCAATATCCAGTTTCCCTGACCCAGCACCTGTCCATCAATATCCAGTTTCCTCTCTCCCAGCACCTATCCATCAATATCCAGTCTCCCCTCAACCAGCACCTGTCCATCAATACCCAGGTTCCCCTCACCCAGCAACTGTCCATCAGCATCCAGTTTCCCCAGACCCAGCACCTGTCCATCAATATCCAGTTTCCCCTGACCCAGCACCTGTCCATCAATATCCAGTTTCCACTGACCCAGCACCTGTCCATCAATATCCAGTTTCTCCTCACCCAGAACCTGTCCATCAACATCCAGTTTCCCCTGATCCAGCACCTGTCCATCATTACCAGTTTCCCCTGACTCAGCACCTGTCCATCAATATCCAGTTTCCCTTGGTTCAGCACCTGTCCATCAACATCCAGTTTCCCCTCACCGAGCACCTGTCCATCAACATCCACTTTCCCCTGACCCAGCACCTGTCCATCAATATCCGGTTTCCCCTCACCGAGCACCTGTCCATCAATAAACAGTTTCCCCTGACCCAGCACCTGTCCAACAATATCCAGTTTCCCCTGACCCAACACCTGTCCAACAATATCCAGTTTCCCCTGACCCAGCACCTGTTCATCAATATCCAGTTTCGCCTCACCCATCAACTGTCCATCAATATCCGGTTTCCTGTCACCCAGCCCCTGTCCATCAATATCCAGTTTCCTCTTACACAGCTCCTGTCCATCAATATCCAGTTTCCCTGACCCAGCACCTGTCCATCAATATCCAGTTTCCTCTCTCCCAGCAAATATCCATCAATATCCAGTCTCCCCTCAACCAGCACCTGTCCATCAATACCCAGTTTCCCCTGACCCAGCACCTGTCCATCAATATCCAGTTTCCCCTGACCTAGCACCTGTCCATCAATATCCAGTGTCCCCTGACACAGCACCTGTCCATCAATATTCAGTTTCTCCTCACCCAGCACCTGGCCATCAATATCCAGTTTCCCCTGACCCAGCACCTGTCCATCAATATCCAGTTTCCCTGACCCAGCACCTGTCCATCAATATCCAGGTTGCCCCCCTCACCCAGAAACCTGTCCATCAACATCCAGTTTTCCCCTGATCCAGCACCTGTCCATTATTACCAGTTTCACCCTGACTCAGCACCTGGCCATCAATATCCAGTTTCCCTTGGTTCAGCACCTGTCCATCAACATCCAGTATCCCCTCACCCAGCAACTGTCCATCAATATCCAGTTTCCCTTGGTTCAGCACCTGTCCATCAACATCCAGTTTCCCCTCACCGAGCACCTGTCCATCAACATCCAGTTTCCCCTGATCCAGCACCTGTCCATTATTACCAGTTTCCCCTGACCCAGCACCTGTCCATCAATATCCGGTTTCCCCTCACCGAGCACCTGTCCATCAATAAACAGTTTCCCCTGACCCAGCACCTGTCCAACAATATCCAGTTTCCCCTGACCCAGCACCTGTCCAACAATATCCAGTTTCCCCTGACCCAACACCTGTCCAACAATATCCAGTTTCCCCTGACCCAGCACCTGTTCATCAATATCCAGTTTCGCCTCACCCATCAACTGTCCATCAATATACAGTTTCCTGTCACCCAGCCCCTGTCCATCAATATCCAGTTTCCTCTTACACAGCTCCTGTCCATCAATATCCAGTTTCCCCTGACCCAGCACCTGTCCATCAATATCCGGTTTCCCCTGACCCAGCACCTGTCCATCAACATCCAGTTTCCCCTCATCCAGCACCTGTCCATCAATATCCAGATTCCACTCACCCAGCACCTGTCCATCAACATCCAGTTTCCCCTCACCCAGCACCTGTCCATCAATATCCAGTTTCCCCTGACCCAGCACCTGTCCATCAACATCCAGTTTCCCCTGACCCAGCACCTGTCCATCAATATCCGTTTCCCCTGAATCATCACCTGTCCATCAATATCCGGTTTCCCCTGACCCAGCACCTGTCCATCAATATCCAGTTTCCCCTCACCCAGAACCTGTCCATCAACATCCAGTTTCCCCTCACCCAGAACCTGTCCATCAACATCCAGTTTTCCCTTATCCAGCACCTGTCCATCAATATCCAGGTTCCCCTGACCCAGCACCTGTCCATCAATATCCAGTTTCCCTGACCCAGCACCTGTCCATCAATATCCAGTTTCCTCTCTCCCAGCACCTATCCATCAATATCCAGTCTCCCCTCAACCAGCACCTGTCCATCAATACCCAGTTTCCCCTCACCCAGCAACTGTCCATCAACATCCAGTTTCCCCAGACCCAGCACCTGTCCATCAATATCCAGTTTCCCCTGACGCAGCACCTGTCCATCAATATCCAGTTTCCCCTGACCAGCACCTGTCCATCAATATCCAGTTTCCCCTGACCCAGCACCTGTCCATCAATATCCAGTTTCCCCTGACCCAGCACCTGTCCATCAATATCCATTTTCCCCTCACCCAGCACCTGTCCATCAATATCCAGTTTCCCCTGACCCAGCACCTGTCCATCAATATCCAGTGTCCCCTGACCCCAGCACCTGTCCATCAATATTCAGTTTCTCCTCACCCAGCACCTGGCCATCAATATCCAGTTTCCCCTGACACAGCACCTGTCCATCAATATCCAGTTTCCCTTGGTTCAGCACCTGTCCATCAACATCCAGTTTCCCCTCACCGAGCACCTGTCCATCAACATCCACTTTCCCTGACCCAGCACCTGTCCATCAATATCCGGTTTCCCCTCACCGAGCACCTGTCCATCAATAAACAGTTTCCCCTGACCCAGCACCTGTCCAACAATATCCAGTTTCCCCTGACCCAACACCTGTCCAACAATATCCAGTTTCCCCTGACCCAGCACCTGTTCATCAATATCCAGTTTCGCCTCACCCATCAACTGTCCATCAATATCCGGTTTCCTGTCACCCAGCCCCTGTCCATCAATATCCAGTTTCCTCTTACACAGCTCCTGTCCATCAATATCCAGTTTCCCTGACCCAGCACCTGTCCATCAATATCCAGTTTCCTCTCTCCCAGCAAATATCCATCAATATCCAGTCTCCCCTCAACCAGCACCTGTCCATCAATACCCAGTTTCCCCTGACCCAGCACCTGTCCATCAATATCCAGTTTCCCCTGACCTAGCACCTGTCCATCAATATCCAGTGTCCCCTGACACAGCACCTGTCCATCAATATTCAGTTTCTCCTCACCCAGCACCTGGCCATCAATATCCAGTTTCCCCTGACCCAGCACCTGTCCATCAATATCCAGTTTCCCCGACCCAGCACCTGTCCATCAATATCCAGTTTCCCCTCACCCAGAACCTGTCCATCAACATCCAGTTTCCCCTGATCCAGCACCTGTCCATTATTACCAGTTTCCCCTGACTCAGCACCTGTCCATCAATATCCAGTTTCCCTTGGTTCAGCACCTGTCCATCAACATCCAGTATCCCCTCACCCAGCAACTGTCCATCAATATCCAGTTTCCCTTGGTTCAGCACCTGTCCATCAACATCCAGTTTCCCCTCACCGAGCACCTGTCCATCAACATCCACTTTTGCCCTGACCCAGCACCTGTCCATCAATATCCGGTTTCCCCTCACCGAGCACCTGTCCATCAATAAACAGTTTCCCCTGACCCAGCACCTGTCCAACAATATCCAGTTTCCCCTGACCCAGCACCTGTCCATCAATATCCAGTTTCCCCTGACCCAACACCTGTCCAACAATATCCAGTTCCCCTGACCCCAGCACCTGTTCATCAATATCTAGTTTCGCCTCACCCATCAACTGTCCATCAATATACGTTTCCTGTCACCAGCCCCTGTCCATCAATATCCAGTTTCCTCTTACACAGCTCCTGTCCATCAATATCCAGTTTCCCCTGACCCAGCACCTGTCCATCAATATCCGGTTTCCCCTGACCCAGCACCTGTCCATCAACATCCAGTTTCCCCTCATCCAGCACCTGTCCATCAATATCCAGATTCCACTCACCCAGCACCTGTCCATCAACATCCAGTTTCCCCTCACCCAGCACCTGTCCATCAATATCCAGTTTCCCCTGACCCAGCACCTGTCCATCAACATCCAGTTTCCCCTGACCCAGCACCTGTCCATCAATATCCAGTTTCCCCTGAATCATCACCTGTCCATCAATATCCGGTTTCCCCTGACCCAGCACCTGTCCATCAATATCCAGTTTTCCCTCACCCAGAACCTGTCCATCAACATCCAGTTTCCCCTCACCCAGAACCTGTCCATCAACATCCAGTTTTCCCTTATCCAGCACCTGTCCATCAATATCCAGGTTCCCCTGACCCAGCACCTGTCCATCAATATCCAGTTTCCCTGACCCAGCACCTGTCCATCAATATCCAGTTTCCTCTCTCCCAGCACCTATCCATCAATATCCAGTCTCCCCTCAACCAGCACCTGTCCATCAATACCCAGTTTCCCCTCACCCAGCAACTGTCCATCAGCATCCAGTTTCCCCAGACCCAGCACCTGTCCATCAATATCCAGTTTCCCCTGACCCAGCACCTGTCCATCAATATCCAGTTTCCCCTGACCCAGCACCTGTCCATCAATATCCAGTTTCCCCTGACCCAGCACCTGTCCATCAATATCCAGTTTCCCCTGACGCAGCACCTGTCCATCAATATCCAGTTTCCCCTGACCCAGCACCTGTCCATCAATATCCAGTTTCCCCTGACGCAGCACCTGTCCATCAATATCCAGTTTCCCCTGACACAGCACCTGTCCATCAATATCCAGTGTCCCCTGACCCAGCACCTGTCCATCAATATTCAGTTTCTCCTCACCCAGCACCTGGCCATCAATATCCAGTTTCCCCTGACACAGCACCTGTCCATCAATATCCAGTTTCCACTGACCCAGCGCCTGTCCATCAATATCCAGTTTCCCCTCATCCAGCACCTGTCCATCAATATCCAGTTTCCCCTCACCCAGCACCTGTCCATCAACATCCAGTTTCCCCTCATCCAGCGTCTGTCCATCAATATCCAGTTTCCCTTCACCCAGCACCTGTCCATCAACGTCCAGTTTCCCCTCATCCAGCACCTGTCCATCAATATCCAGTTTCCCCTCATCCAGCACCTGTCCATCAACATCCAGTTTCCCCTGACCCAGCACCTGTCCATCAATATTCAGTTTCTCCTCACCCAGCAACTGTCCATCAGCATCCAGTTTCCCCTGACGCAGCACCTGTCCATCAATATCCAGTTTCCCCTGACGCAGCACCTGTCCATCAATATCCAGTTTCCCCTGACGCAGCAACTGTCCATCAACATCCAGTTTCCCCTGACCCAGCACCTGTCCATCAACATCCAGTTTCCCCTGACCCAGCACCTGTCCATCAACATCCAGTTTCCCCTCATCCAGCGTCTGTCCATCAATATCCAGTTTCCCCTCATCCAACACCTGTCCATCAAAATCCAGATTCCACTCACCCAGCACCTGTCCATCAATATCCAGATTCCACTCACCCAGCACCTGTCCATCAATATCCAGTTTCCCCTCACCCAGCACCTGTCCATCAACATCCAGTTTTCCCTCATCCAGCACCTGTCCATCAATATCCAGTTTCCCATGACCCAGCACCTGTCCATCAACATCCAGTTCACCCTGACCCAGCACCTGTCCATCAATATCCAGTTTCCCCTGAATCATCACCTGTCCATCAATATCCGGTTTCCCCTGACCCAGCACCTGTCCATCAATAACCAGTTTCGCCTGACCCAGCACCTGTCCATCAATATCCAGTTTCCCCTCACCCAGAACCTGTCCATCAACATCCAGTTTTCCCTGACCCAGCGCCTGTCCATCAACATCCAGTTTCCCCTGACTCAGCACCTGCCCATCAATATCCAGTTTCCCTTGGCTCAGCATCTCTCCATCAATAACCAGTTTCCCCTGACCCAGCACCTGTCCATCAATATCCAGTTTCCCCTCACCCAGAACCTGTCCATCAACATCCAGTTTCCCCTGACTCAGCACCTGTCCATCAATATCCAGTTTCCCCTCACCCAGAACCTGTCCATCAACATCCAGTTTCCCCTGACTCAGCACCTGTCCATCAATATCCAGTTTCCCCTCACCCAGCACCTGTCCATCAATATCCAGTTTCCCTTGGCTCAGCACCTGTCCATCAATAACCAGTTTCCCCTGACCCAGCACCTGTCTATCAATATCGCGTCTCCCCTCAACCAGCACCTGTCCATCAATATCCTGTTTCGCTTTACCTAGCACCTGTCCATCAACATCCAGCTTCCCCTGACTCAGCACCTGTCCATCAATATCCAGTTTCCCCTCACCCAGCACCTGTCCATCAACATCCACTTTCCCCTGACCCAGCTCCTGTCCATCAATATCCAGTATCCCCTCACCGAGCACCTGTCCATCAAAAACAGTTTCGCCTGACCCAGCACCTGTCCATCAATATCCAGTTTCCCATCACCCAGCACCTGTCCATCAACATCCAGTTTCCCCTGACCCAGCACCTGTCCATCAATATCCAGTTCCCCCTTACCCAGCACCTGTCCATCAATATCCTGTTTCCCTAACCCAGCACGTGTCCATCAATATCCTGTTTACCCTTACCCAGCACCTGTCCATCAATATCCAGTTTCCCCTGACCCAGCACATGTCCATCAACATCCATATTTCCCTCACCCAGCACATGTCCATCAATATCCAGGTTCCCCTCACCCAGCACCTGTCCTTCAACATCCTGTTTCCCTTACCCAGCACCTGTCCATCAATATCGAGTCTCCCCTCAACCAGCACCTGTCCATCAATATCCTGTTTCGCTTTACCTAGCACCTGTCCATCAACATCCAGCTTCCCCTGACCCAGCACCTGTCCATCAATATCCAGTTTGCCCACACACAGCACCTGTCCATCAATATCCAGTTTCCCCTCACCCAGCACCTGTCCATCAATATCCAGTTACCACTTACGCTGCACCTGTCCATCAACATCCACTTTCCCCTGACCCAGCTCCTGTCCATCAATATCCAGTATCCCCTCACCGAGCACCTGTCCATCAAAAACAGTTTCGCCTGACCCAGCACCTGTCCATCAATATCCAGTTTCCCATCACCCAGCACCTGTCCATCAACATCCAGTTTCCCATCACCCAGCACCTGTCCATCAACATCCAGTTTCCCCTGACCCAGCACCTGTCCATCAATATCCAGTTCCCCCTTACCCAGCACCTGTCCATCAATATCCTGTTTCCCTAACCCAGCACATGTCCATCAATATCCTGTTTACCCTTACCCAGCACCTGTCCATCAACATCCAGTTTCCCCTGACCCAGCACCTGTCCATCAATATCCAGTTTCCCCTTATCCAGCACCTGTCCATCAACATCCATTTTTCCCTCACCCAGCACATGTCCATCAATATCCAGTTTCCCCTCACCAGCACCTGTCCTTCAACATCCTGTTTCTCTTACCCAGCACCTGTCCTTTAACATCTGGTTTCCCCATACCCAGGATCAGTCAGAGTAGGCATAGATTGATGAAGGGAAAATCATGCTTGACAAATCTGTTGGAAGTCTTTGAAGATGTAACCAGTACAGTTGACAGTGGGGTGCCCGTCGATGTGGTATATTTGGACTTTCAGAAGGCGTTTGGCAAAGTACCACATAAAAGATTATTGTGCAAAATTAAAGGGCATGGGATTGGAGGAAATGTATTAAGGTGGATAGAAAACTGGTTGGCGGAGAGGAAACAAAGAGTAGGGATTAATGGGTCCTTTTCAAATTGGCAGGCGGTAACTTGTGAGGTACCACAGGGATTGGGATATATTCAGAATATATGTTAATGATTTGGATGAGGGAACAAAATGTAACATCTCAAAGTTTGCAGATGATACTAAGCTAGGTGGGAGGGTGAATTGTGATGAGGATGCAGGGATCCTACAGCATGATCTGGACAGTTTTGGTGAGTGGGCAAATCAATGGCAGGTGCAGTATAATTTGGATAAGTGTGAGGTTATTTACTTTGGAAGCGAAAACAGGGAGGCAGATTGCTACCTGAATGGTTGTAAATTGGGAGAGGGGAGTGGGCTGCGGGACCTGGATGTTTTTGTGCACCAGTCACTGAAGGTAAGCATGCAGGTGCACCAGGCGATAAATCAGGCTAACGGTATGTTGGGCTTAATTGCAAGAGGTTTCGAGTGTAGAAGCAGGGATGTATTTCTGCAATTATACAGGGCCTTGGTGAGGCCACACTTGGAGTATTGTGTGCATTTTTGGTCTCCCTCTCTGAGGAAGGATGTTCTTGCTCTCGAGGGAGTGCAGCGAAGGTTTACCAGACTGATTCCAGGGATGGCGGGACTGTCATATGAGGAGAGATTGACTAGGTTGGGATTGATCTCGCTGGAGTTCAGAAGAATGAGGTTGGATCTCATAGAAACTTATAACATTTTAACGGGACTAGACGACGTACATGCAGGGAAGATGTTACCAATGATGGGTGTGTCCAGAACCAGGGGTCACAGCCTGAGGATTCAGGGTAAACCATTTCGGACAGATCTAAGGAGACATTTCTTCATACAAAGAGTGGTGAACCTGTGGAATTCCTTACAGGATGTAGTTGATGCTAAAACTTTGAATATATTCAAGAGGAGGCTAGATGTAGCACTTGGGAAGAATGGGATCAAAGGCTATGGGGAGAAGGCAGGAGAATGGGGATGACAAAATATTAGCCATGACGGAGCAGACTCGATGGGGCTAGTGGCCTAATTCAGCTCCTATGTCTCATGGTCTTATGGGAGAAAGCAGGATTAGGCTATTGAGTTGGATGATCAACCATGATCGTGCTGAATGGCGGAGCAGGCTCGAAGTGCCAAAAGGCCTCCTCCTGCTCCTATCTTCTATGTATCTATGTACAACCAGCACCAGTCCTTCAACATCCAGTTTCCTTTCCCCAGCACCTATGTTTAAACATCCTGTTACCCCTTACCCAGCACTTGTCCCTCAATATCCTGTTACCCTTTCCCAGCACCAGTCCTTCAACACCTAATATCCACTCACACAGCACCTATCCTTCAACAACCAGTTTCCCCTCACCAGCACATGTCCTTGAACATCAGGTTTCCCCTCATCATGGACCTGTCCTTTGACATCTTCTTCGCAGCCTTCAACACGCCATCGATGAAGACGAACATCTTTCCACACCACCACTACTTGCCTTCAAACAACCGCGCTACCTCAAACAGACTATTGTTTGCAGCAATCTATCCAGCCTTCAGGAAAAGGGCGACCACAACACCACACGGCCCTGCCATGGCAAGCTCTGCAAGACGTGCCAGATCATTAATATGGGTACCACCATTACACGTGCGAACACCACCCACCATGTACGCGGCACATACTCATTCGATCGGCCTTGTACGCTGCAGGAAAGGATGTCCCGAGGCGTGGCACATTGGTGAGACCATACAGACGCTGCAACAATGGATGAACGGACATTGTGTGACAATCGCCAGGCAGGAATGTTCCTTTCCAGTCGGGGAACACTTCAGCAGTCAAGGGCATTCAGCCTCTGATTTTCGGGTAAGCGTTCTCCAAGGTGGCCTTCAAGGTGGGCGACAACGCAGAATCGCCGAGCAGAAACTTATAGCCAAGTTCCGCACACATGAGTACGGCCTCAACCGGGACCTGGGATTCATGTCACATTATATTCATCCCCCTCTATCTTGCCTGGGCTTGCAAAATCCTACCAACTGTCCTGGCTTGAGACAATTCACACTTCTTTAACCTGTGATTATCCCTCTCTCCAGTTGCACCATCTGGACCTGTAAAGACTTAAATACCTGCAAAGACTCAAATTCTAAGTATCGTCTTACATCATTGACTTTGTCTATATAGGTGTTTCTGGAACCCATCTCTTCATTCACCTGATTAAGGAGCTGCGCTCCAAAAGCAGTGGTTCAAAACAAACCTGTTGGACTTTAACCTGGTGTTGTAAGACTTCTATCTGTTATCTGAGACAGTTCTCAATTTCCCAGTGCTGTGTAGTGCCACTGACGTATATTTTGTTTAAAATACCAGCTCTTCTGTCATTACTATGGGTTCTCGGGCCTTTACTGCCCAGGATGCAATCGCTTGCTGCTCTGCATCGAGGCATCCTGCTCTGCTACATGAGATTGTTTTGTTGAAAATTATTCCGCGGGTCTCACGATGCCCATGTTCCTGGGCCAGCATGGCGCTATTAAATCCTCCCTCATGATGTGTATACGAATTAAACATTTTGCCACATACATAACCCCAGGGCTTGCTCTCGGACAAGTGCTTGTTTCCAGGCTGTGAAGTGCAGCTCTTGTTCCTCGTCCCAGTTTATGTGATCTTGTGATGCCTCCCTAACTCCGATGGCTGGTCAGTTTAGCAAAATCTTCTGTGTATGTTCGGGAATAATTAAACAATCCCAAGAACGTGCAGAACCTCTTTTGCTGCTCTCGGCATTCTTTCGATAGCCTTCTTCTGGCTGCGGGAAGTTCCCCATTACCCTGTGACATCGTTCAACCTGAATACTGTACTACCCATTTTCCCAGCTGAGCTTTCTTTGGACTGGCTTTGAGTCCGGCGGCCCCCAATAACCCAAGGATATGCAGTAGTGCCCCTAGCAATTTATCACACCAGCAAAGATTTGGATTTGGATTTGTTTATTGTCACGTGTACCGAGGTACAGTGAAACGTAATTTTTCTGCGAGCAGCTCAACAGATCATTAAGTAATGAAAATAAAAAAGAAAATACATAATAGGGTAACACAAGGTGCACAATGTAAATACATGGACACCGGCATGGGGTGAAGCATACAGGGGTGTAGTATTAAACAGGTCAGTCCATAAGAGCGTAGTTTAGGAATCTGGTAATAGCGGGGAAGAAGCTGTTCTTGAGTCTGTTTGTGCGTGTTCTCAGACTTTTGTATCTCCTGCCCGATGGAAGAAGTTGGAAGAGTGAGTAAGCCGGGTGGAATTCCTAGGGGCGCACATCACCAAAAATCTATCCTGGTCCACCCACGTCGATGCTACCACCAAGAAAGCACAACAGCATCTATACTTCCTCAGGAAACTAAGGAAATTCGGGATGTGCACATTAACTCTGACCAACTTTTACAGATGCACCATTTGATTATGCTGCCCGCTTTCCCCAGGCAGCGGGAGGTGTAGATAGAGTCAATGGATGGGAGGCAAGTTCGTCTGATGGTCTGGGCTGTGTTCACGACTCTGAAGCTTCTTGCAGTCTTGGGCCGAGCTGTTGCCATACCAGGCTGTGATGCAGCCAGATAGGATGCTTTCTATGGTGCATCTGTAAAAGTTGGTCAGAGTTAATGTGGACATCCCAAATTTCCTTAGTTTCCTGAGGATGTAGAGACGCTGTTGTGCTTTCTTGGTGGTAGCATCGACCTGGGTGACCAGGACAGATTTTTGGTGATGTGCATCCCTAGAAATTTGAAGCTGTCAACCATCTCCACCTTAGCCCGTTGATGCTGCCAGGGGTGTGTACAGTACTTTGCTTCCTGAAGTCAATGACCAGCTCTTTCGTTTTGCTGGTATTGAGGGAGAGATTGTTGTCGTTACACCACTCCACTAGGTTCTCTATCTCCCTCCTGTATTCTGACTTGTCATTATTCGAGATCCGGCCCACTATGGTCGTATCGTCAACAAACCTGTAGATGAGTTGTAACCAAATTTTGCCACGCAGTTGTGTATGTACAGGGAGTATAGTAGGGGGCTAAGTACGCAGCCTCGCGGGGCCCCGGTTTTGAGGACTTTTGTGGAGGAGGTGTTGTTATTTATTCTTCCTGATTGTGTTCTGTGGGTCAGAAAGTCGAGGATCCAATTGCAGAGTGGGGAGCCAAGACCGAGGTTTTGGAGCTTAGATATGAGCTTGGCTGGGATTATGGTGTTGAAGGCGGAGCTGTAATCAATAAATAGGAGTCTGATGTAGGAGTCCTTGTTGTCGCGATGCTCTAGGGATGAGTGGAGGGCCAGCGAGATGGCATCTGCTATGGACCGGTTGCGGCGGTATGCAAATTGCAGTGGGTCAAGGCGTTCTGGGACAATGGAGTTGATACGCTTCATGACCAACCTCTCGAAGCACTTCATTATGATTGATGACAAGACCACCGGACGGTAGTCATTGAGGCACGTTGCCTGGTTCTTCTTTGGCAACGATATGATGGTGATCTTGAAGCAGGTGGGGACCTCGGAGTGGATTATGGACAGGTTAAAGATGTCCGCGAACACATCTGCCAGCTGATCTGCGCAGGCTCTGAGTGCACGACCAGGGATCCCGTCCGAACCTGTCGCCTTCCGAGGGTTCACTTTCAGGAAGGCCGATCTGACTTCAGAAGTTGTGATGGTGGGTATGGGTGCATTATGGGCTGCTGGGGCACTCAACATCGGATCATTGGTTTCCTGCTCGAACCGAGCATAGAACGCATTGAGTTCAGGGGGGGGGAGGGGGCGGGGGTGCTGCTGCTGGAGGTGCTGTTCGGCTATGCTTTGTAGCCCGTTATGTTGTTTAGATCTTGCCACAACCGCCAAGTGTCTGTAACGCTAGTCTGTGACTCTAGCTTGGTCTGATATTCTCTCTTGGCATCTCGGATAGCTACATATTGAGTCACCATACTGCCCCTGTCCACGTCTGCCTGACTCAGTGCATCAGACATTAGGGATGTCTTGCTTCAATTATACAGGGCCTTGGTGAGACCACACCTGGAATATTGTGTGCAGTTTTGGTCTCCTTATCTGAGGAAGGATGTTCTTGCCATAGAGGGAGTACAGCGAAAAGTTACCAGACTGATTCCTGGGATGGCGGGACTGACTTATGTGGAGAGATTGAAGCTGTTCGGATTCGCTGGAGTTCAGAAGAATGAGGGGGGGTTCATAGAAACCTATTAAATTCCAACAAAACTGGACAGGGTAGATGCAGGAAGGATGTTCCTGATGGTGGGTGTGTCCAGATACAGGGGGCACAGTCTGACGGTACCGGGAAAACTATTTAGGATAGAGATGAGGAGAAATTTCTTAATCGAGAGGGTGGTTGGCCTGTGCATTTCGTTACCACAGGAAGGCCAAAATATTCCGGGTGGGATTCTTTGTTCCTAAGACTAAGTGTTGACACCAATGGTGAATCCGTGGACTTTTCTGACAGAAAAACCGGCAGCTCACCTGGACCGATTCTGCTGCCAGTGAGCACTGCGTGGAACACACTCGATTCCACTGAAAAATGATGTGGGATTCACCGGGTCCGTGATTGACACTCGGGAGGCTGACAAGCTGCAGCCGCATATACACATTACAATCCTCACACACACTTATTCCAGCCAAAACTAGTTGTGCTGGAGTGCGCCCGTACAGCTGATAGGTTATCTCAGGCCAGGGACCCCTATGTGACCCGTGGCACCAGGTTTAAAGTGGGCTGTCGGCGGGGTGTGCGCAGCTGCATGGCCGCCTTGCCAGCTGTGGAAATGATGTTCCGTGTCCGTCCACCCTGACTCTACAGCCCACCTCCTGGCCACCCTCCACTACATCCCCCAGCCCTGGCAGAAGCTCCCCGCCAGTGGAACAACTGTGAGCACACTATGGCGATATTGGACACCTTCTGTACCCTGTCCCTTTCTCCCTCAGCAGCCGCCACAGCCAATTTTTAAAAGCACCAGGGAACTCGGCCCATCAGAGGCAGAGAAGCGTGGAGGTGTTGGAGAGTACTGAATCGGGCCTGCTAATGATATGCAACTGGTGCCCACTGTACGTGCAGAGAGATACGCATTGACGCCGTTTTTGTGGCGCTGGAGAATCGCGATTTGGCATCAAATTGGCGCCTGCCACAATTTCCTGCATTTCCTGATTTTGCCGCCAGCTAACGAAAAATCCCATCCTCCATGTTTTCAAGAAGCATTAGGTATCGAACTTAGGGTGAAGGGGATCAAAGGACATGGGGGGAAAGCAGGATTAGGCTATTGAGTTGGAAGCTCAGCCATGATCATAGTGAATGGCGGAGCAGGTGCGCAGGGCCGGCTCAAGGCACCGGCAACTCGGGCAGTCGCCCGGGGCGCCATGTGCTAGGGGGCGCCAGAGACTCGGGTCCCGCGCATGCGCAGTTGGGCCTGTGCCAACCGGCGCATGCGCGGTGGCCGCACTCCCCCAGGGTGGCCGCACTCCCTCAGGGTGGCCGCACTCCCCCAGGGCGGCCCCCCCCCTCCGTTCCGCCCCCTCGGTCCGCCCCCCCGGTCTCGGGTCCGCCCCCCGCCCCCCGCCCCCCGCCCCCCGTCGGGTCCCCCCCCCCGCCCCACCCTCGGCCCCGCCCCCCCTCCCTCCGCCCCCCCTCGGGTCCGCCCCGCCCCCCCTCGGGTCCGCCCCCCCCGCTCGGTCCGCTCCCCCCCTCGGTCTGCTCCCCCGCCCTCGGGTCCTATCGCCCCCGCCCCCCTCTCGCCCCCGCCCCCCTCTCGCCCCCGCCCCCCTCTCGCCCCGCCCCCGCCCCCCTCTCGCCCCCGACCCACTCTCGGCCCCGCCCACCCCCTCTCGGCCCCCCCCCCTCGGCCCCGCCTCCCCCCCTCTCGGCCCCGCCTCCCTCCAAGGGCGCCGAAGTTCAACTTGCCCGGGGCGCCAGCAACCCTAGGGCCGGCGCTGCAGGTGCGAAGGGCTGATGGGCCTCCTGCTCCTCGTTTCTATGTTTCTATTACCTGGCAGGAGATGGTATGAAACCCTTGTGGTCAGTACATCCATGTGGACTGCCGGAAGCCTACCGTGAAAGCATGTTTACTCTGAGATTCCTCATCCAACCAGATCACCCAAAACCCATTTGCAATGTCTAGAAGTGAAAAGAGCATCTGATTGGACCCCAAACAGTTAGACATAGTAGCTGGGTTGGCCACTATCAGGTGTTCCCAGGTGTTTCTTCATTTTAAGGCTGTATAGTCAATAGTCAGCTGGTCAGTTCCGTCCAGCTTCCTAACCGGCCGCTTAACATATCCCATCCCGCTCCAGATTTCATACTCTTCCCCATACCAGGTCCGGTGCCTCTGCTTTAATGGGATATTGTCTCCTCAGAGGGTGTGCTCGTCCCAGGATGTGGATTGGTGGTTTTTTTGTAATTCATTTACGGGATGTGGGTGTCATTGGTTAGGCCAGCATTTATATCCCATCCCTAGTTGCCTTTCAGAAGGTGGTGGTGTGTTTCCTTCTTGAACTGCTGCAGTCTCTGAGGTGTAGCTGTCATATTAACCCTCCTGCAACCACGCTCATGCTGCGCCCTGACCCCTGTTTCTTGTGGGCACAATGTGCCCCGTTCACCGTGGTTCCTGCTTACCACAGTTATGCTGCATCAGAGGATCGGTGGACTCAATAGGACCCCTAACTTAGTCAAAACGTCCACCCCCAAAGTATTTCTTTCATTAGTCTGATATACCCAAATCCATAAGAGGACAACTAATGAGGGAATCACCTCACCCTGCTTTACCCACACACATACCCCACTTATTCCTGTCAACATGATTGTAGCGTGACTTGTGTGAGAATCCAGGTGTGCATTTGAAATGGATACTCCAATATCTACGAGCATACTGTACTAACCCCCAACCCCCACACACACACCCTGACAGCGTGTCAATAAACATATGGGGGGATCTCTGGACATCCTTTCTACAGTTGAAACATCCCCTCCTTTGGGTCATCGCCACACCTCATTGCCCTGAGATTCTAATTTCGCTGCCCATCGCCTAATATCCGTCTCATTTCACCCGAGCAAGAGGCCCGATCTTATGATCTTTTGATGTTCCGGACCGAGCCTGCAACCTGGATGTACACCTCCCACTTTCTCTCCGCAAAACCCCCCAGTTGTTTTGCCTCTCCCACGGCCTCTTTGAATTCCCTCCTGTGGTAATCATCACTGTTGTACATATTAGAAGATGTGTGGTAAGACCCTGTACTACAGGTACGGGGGTAGTCCCTGCCTGCTGGCTCCGCCCAGTAGGCGGAGTATAAATATGTGTGCTCCATGGGCAGCAGCCATTTCACCAGCTGCTGTAGGAGGCCACACATCTTAGAGTAATAAAGCCTCACTTGTATTTAACTCTCACCTTTGTGCAATTGATCGAGCATCAATTTATTACTGCAAGATTTTCAGAAGATGGACCTCGGCATCAAGCTGGATCGCCTGCAGCTGGATCCGCAATCAAGTGACACCAAAAAGGACTTTCAACATTGGCTAGCTTGTTTTGAAGCTTACATCAGGTCTGCACCAGACCCAATCCTGGAAGCTCAGAAAATCCAGATACTCTATTCTCAACTGAGCTCCAACGTCTTTCCTCTTATCCAGGATGCGCCGAACTATGACGAAGCCATGAAGCTACTGAAAGAGAATTACGCCCAGCAGACGAACACACTCTTCGCCAGACATGTACTCTCTACTCGCAGTCAACTCCGTGGTCAGTCCATAGAAGATTTCTGACGTGCTTTGGGCGAAATTCTCCGACCCCCACGACGGGTCGGAGAATAGCGGGAGGGCCTTCCCGACATTTTTCCCGCCCTCCCGCTATTCTCCCCCACCCCCCGCCCAACTCCCGACCCGAATCGCTGCCGCCGTTGTTTTACGGCCGGCAGCGATTCACAGCTGTTCGATGGGCCGAAGTCCCAGCCCTTTACGCCGTTTTTACGAACGGCAAACACACCTGGTCTGGCCGTTCGTAAAAACGGCGTCACAAACTCGCTTTCATAACCATGGCACCGATTGGCACGGCAGTACCACGGCCGTGCCAAGGGTGCCATGGGCCCGCGATCGGTGGGCACCGATCGCGGGCAGTGGGCCCGATGCCCGCGCACTCTTTCTCCTTCCGCCGCCCCGCAGTATCTATTCGCGGGGCGGCTGAGGGGCAACCCGGCCCGCGCATGCGCGGGTTTCGCGCAACTACGTGATGACGTCATCCGCGCATGCGCGGGTTGGAATCTTCCAATCCGCGCATGCGCGGCTGACGTCATATGACGCGTCAGCCGGTGCTAACTCCGGCAAGCGGGCTTAACGATATTCGTTAAGCCCGTCATGCCGGAGCCTACGGCGTCGGGCTGCTAGCCCCGACCGGGGACCAGAATCGGTTCCCGGTCGGGAAGGGGCGCGCTGGCGTCAAACCCGCCCGGGTTTGACGCCAGCTTTACGATTTCTCCCGTTTTGGGAGAATCGCGCCCTTTGTCTCTGGTCAGAGACTGTGACTGTCAGGCCGTCACGGCCACGGAACATTCGAACCTCCTCATGCGGGACGCCTTCGGTATGGAGATAGAGCCAGTCCGCATACGCCAGCAACTTTTAGAGGGGGTCACGCTCGACCTCGCAGCAACGAAAAGACTGGCGCTATCGATGACACGTCGCCTCACGCAATATTCAGGCCTACAGTCCCAGCTGCGCGGCCCACCCCTCCTACGCATCGCAGACTCCGCAGACGGCCGCCCCACCGGGGGCCTCACCCAGCCAATGCACCTGTGCCACGTGCCAGCCAGCCAATCCCGAGGACCCCGATGTTACTTTTGCAGGCGACAGAAACACCCTCGCCAACACTGCCCGGCCCGCGCTGCACTTTGCAAGGCCTGCGGCAAGAAGGGGCACTTCGCTGCTGTGTGCCAGGCCCGCTCAGTTGCCGCTATCGTCCTGACCCTCCTCACGTATGGACAATGGGTGGCGCCACCTTCACCTCCCCGGACCATGTGCAGCCAGTGGGCGCCGCCATATTCTCCCCCTCAGACCACGCACGACCAGTGAGCGCCGCCACCTTCCCCTCCGCGGAACCCGTGCGACCCATGGGCGCCGCCATCTTTTTCAACCCCCGCCACCTGCGGCCCGTGGGCCCCGCCATCTTGTCCACCTCAAGATCATTAGGCACCGCCATCTTGTCTTCCTCACAGCACATGGGCACCCCATCGTTCGACACCAGCGACGAGCAGCCACGACTCGCCTCGGTCACGATCAATCAGTCTCGCCCGCACAATCTAGCCACCGTCTCGACAAGCGTGAAGATCGATGGGCATGAAACCTCTTGCATGCTGGACTCCGGGAGCACCGAAAGCTTCATCCATCCAGATACGGTAAGGCGCTGTTCCCTTGCGGTATACCCCACCAGTCAAAGAATCTCCCTGACCTCCAGATCTCACTCCGTGGCGATCCGGGGGTACTGTATAGTCACACTCATGGTCCAGGGCGTAGAATTCAGCGGATTCTGCCTCTACGTCCTCCCCAACCTCTGCGCTGCCCTGCTACTCGGCCTGGACTTCCAGTGTAACCTCCAGAACCTAACCTTGAAATTCAGCGAGCCCCTACCACCCCTTACTGTGTGCGGCCTCGCAACCCTAAAGTTCTCTATTCGCAAACCTAACCCTGGATTGCAAACCCACCGCCACCAGGAGCGGACGGTCCAGCACCCAGGACAGGACCTTCATCAGGCCTGAGGTCCAGCGGCTGCTTCGGGAAGGCATCATCGAGGCCAGCAACAGCCCCTGGAGAGCCCAAGTGGTAGTAGTTAAAACTGAGGAGAAGCACAGAATGGTCGTGGACTACAGCCAGACCATCAATCAGTACACGCAGCTTGACGCGTACCCGCTCCGACGCATATCTGATATGGTAAATCAGATTGCACAGTACCGGGTCTTCTCAACTGTAGACCTCAAATCCGCCTACCACCAGTTCCCCATCCGTCAGGCGGACCGCCCATACACTGCCTTCGAGGCAGGCGGCCGCCTCTACCACTTTCTCAGGGTTCCCTTTGGCATCACCAATGGGGTCTCGGTCTTCCAAAGGGAGATGGACCGAATGGTCAACCGGTATGGATTACAGGCCACCTTCCCGTACCTAGACAATGTCACCATCTGCAGCCACGATCAGCAGGACCACAATGTCAACGTTGCCAAATTTCTCCGCACCGCCACTCTCCTAAACCTCACCTATAACAAGGTATTCAGCACGAACCGCTTGTGGTCCTCGGCTAAGTGGTCCAGAACGGAGTTCTGGGGCCCGATCCCGATCGCATGTGCCCCCTCATGGAGTTCCCCCTTCCCCACTGCTTGGGGCCCTCAAACGCTGCCTGGGTTCTTTTCATACTACGCCCAGTGGGTCCCAAACTATGCGGACAAGGCCCGCCCACTCATCCAGTCCACCCTTTTCCCCCTGACGGCCGAGACTCAACATGCCTTCAACCGTTTAGAGCCAATATCGCCAAGGCCGCGATGCACGCAGTAAACGAGACGCTGCCCTTTCAAGTGAAGAGCGACGCATCAGAAGTAGCCCTAGCTGCCACACTCAATCAGGCAGGCAGGCCCGTAGCATTCTTTTCCCGCACCTTTCATGCCTCCGAAATTCGGCACTCCTCCGTCGAAAAAGAGGCCCAAGCCATCGTTGCAGCTGTGCGGCATTGGAGGCATTACCTGGCCGGCAGGAGATTCACTCTCCTCACTGACCAACGGTCGGTAGCCTTCATGTTCAATAACACACAACGGGGTAAGATCAAAAATGATAAAATCTTGAGGCGGAGGATCGAGCTCTCCACCTACAACTACGAGGTTTTGTATCGCCCTGGCAAGCTCAACAAGCCCCCAGATGCCCTATCCCGAGGTACATCTGCCAGCGCACAAGTAGACCGACTCCGGACCCTGCACAACAACCTTTGTCACACGGGAGTCACACGGTTGTACCATTTCATAAAGGCCCGCAACCTGCCCTACTCTGTCGAGGAAGTCAGGGCAATCACCAGAGACTGCCAGGTCTGTGCGGAGTGCAAACCGCACTTCTATCAGCTGGACCGCGTGTGCCTGGTGAAGGCCTCCCGCCCCTTTGAACACCGCAGCGTGGATTTCAAAGGGCCCCTCCCCTCCACCGACTGTAACACGTATTTCCTCAGTGTGGTCGATGAATACCCCAGATTCCCCTTCGCCATCCCATGCCCCGACATGACATCTGCCACCGTCATCAAAGCCCTCAACACTATCTTCGCTCTGTTCAGCTTCCCCGCCTACATCCACAGTGACAGGGGATCCTCATTCATGAGTGATGAGCTGCGTCAGTTCCTGCTCAGCAGGGGTATCGCCTCCAGCAGAATGATAAGCTACAATCCCCGGGGAAACGGGCAGGTGGAGAGGGAGACCGGGATGGTCTGGAGGGCCGTCCAACTGGCCCTACGGTCCAGAAATCTCCCGGCCTCCCACTGGCAGGAGGTCCTCCCCGATGCACTGCACTCCATTCGGTCGCTACTGTGCACCGCCACTAACGACACACCCCATGAACGTCTCTTTGCCTTCCCCAGGAGGTTAACATCCGGGGTGTCGCTCCCGACTTGGCTCACAACTCCAGGACCCGTACTCCTCCGTAGGCACATCCGACTCCACAAGCTGGACCCGTTGGTTGAAAGGGTGCAGTTACTCCACGCTAACCCCCAGTATGCCTACGTAGCGTACCCCAACTGCCACCAGGATACTGTCTCCCTCAGTGACCTGGCTCCAGCTGGTTCCACACACACACACACCTCCGGCCCGGCTCCACCCCCCCTCCCCCGGCGCACCCAGCAGCAACCCCCCCAGGACCATCCGTCCTCCCCCTGCCCACGCCCGAGGATGAAGAGGATTCCGGTGTGCTCCCGGAGTCACCGAGGATCAGACCAACACCGGAATCGCCGCCACCACTGTATCGCTCCCAACACCACATCAAGGCTCCGGACCAGCTAAATCTATAAATGGTTCAGGACTTTTAAACCACCTTGTACTGGACTTCAAAAATATTTTTTTTTTCTCGCTTCTGTATATTAAACTTGCTCTGTATATACTTCTCCACCACCCCCGCCGGACTTAATTTTAACAGGGGGTGAATGTGGTAATCACCACTGTTGTACATATTAGAAGATGTGTGGTAAGACCCTGTACTACAGGTATGGGGGTAGTCCCTGCCTGCTGGCTCCGCCCAGTAGGCAGAGTATAAATATGTGTGCTCCATGTGCAGCAGCCATTTCGCCAGCTGCTGTTGGAGGCCACACATCTTGGAGTAATAGTCTCTGTGCAATTGATCGTGCATCACTTCCCAAATCCGCTCTGGAGTTCCAGTGCCATTACTCAACTGAGAACACTGGGTTGGCCCATTTAGCCGGGGCAATCGCCCCACTCCGCTGGGCATGTTGTCTTCAGTCAGACATGTACATCCATAGGATGCAGTAGAGCTGGATTCTTATGCCGGGTTTAAATCTCACCAACTCATTAAACATTTGTTTTTCTCCGGGGCTGGGACAATTCTGTCCTCACCTAGTGGATCTCCATCTTTGATGTCCCCTCAGTTTGAACTCTACCACCTTTTCTAGATTTTGTAGTCACCCTGGGTAACACCTTGGCACCCGGTACGCGCTTGGAGGGCCGAATGGCCTGTTCCTGTACTGTATTGTTCTTTGATAGTTACTGACATGGGGTTAGGTGATGGCTTTTCACACTATAGGGTGGTAGGTGTCTGGATTTGGGTATCTATGGGCCTTCTCTGACCCCTGGGTCTCCCCTATGTCACCGCAAACTGCCGCCCTCCTTCTTAACTCTGCTGGATCTTACTATTCATTCGCCTACCCCACTGTAAATCGAGACAATCATTACCCCCTCTGCTCATCATCCTTCTTCAAGCCTACCCACCAACTCTTTTGATCCTCCGGGCTGGCACCACCCATCTTTCTGTATGTTCATTATTTCTGACTGTCATTCTGTTGGAAACCTTGTGATGGAGCCCTCAGCTCCCCAATCGAAGTTCTTGGCAACCTCTTTCTATGATGCACGGTTCGATCTTTAAAGCTGCGGCGGCGCCTTGCAAACTTGTTGAAGTGTTGTGACTGCGAGGAGTGTCTTGTCCCGATCGCAGCCTGCCCCCGTGTAGCTTCAACTTCACATAACTTCAAATACAGCCTTTACCACTCCCCACCCCGACTGTCCCCGCCTGCGCCGCTTCAACCCGCTCCTCTACCTGCTTAACCACCACAGAGACAGTGGCCTGGTAGAGGACAATAATATACACGCCCTCTTTGCAGCGCTGACTCGATGAGCATCCAAGTTTCTGCCGCTACGTTTGCATGAAACGATGGCATAATTCATTCTCCCAACAGATGCTGGCACATCACTACATCAGAGGGACTTCCGGAAACAGCATTTTTCCCCACTGAAAGTCACGTACGCAGAACATTGTTTAGATTTCAGTGTTTGTAGGTTTACATTCGCAAAGACAAATGGGCGTCCATTGCAGGTGGAGACAGGGGAATTTATCATGGTGAATAGGGAAATCACAGAGAAGCTAAATACTTATTCAATGTCTGTGGTCACTTGAGGAAGACACACAATAATCTCTCAGAAATAAGAGAACCAAGGGACGAGTGGGGATAAGAAAGTGAAAGACACGAGTGTGTCAGGAGGTAGCGCTGGAGAAATCAATGCAACTGAATGTTGATAAATCCCCAGAACCCAATGATCAACATCCCAGAGTGATGAAAGTGGTGGAGAAAGTGCTGATGGTCACCTTTCAAAATTCTCTTTTTAAAATGAATTTAGAGTACCCAATTCTTTCTTTTTCCAATTAAGTGGTAATTTAACGAGGCCAATCCACCCACCCTGCACATCCTTTTGGGTTGTGGGTGTGAGAGCCACGCAAACACGGGGAAAATGTGCAAACTCCACAGAGGCAGTGACCTGGGGCCGGGATTGCTGTGAGGCAGGAGTGCTAACCACTGCGCCACTGTGCCACCCGCCTTTCAAAGTTCTATAGATTTGTGAATGGTGCCGGCAGCTTGGAAAGTCGTAAATAGAAGCTCCCCTGTTTGTGAAAAAGGAGAGAGTAAAACTGGGAACGACAGATTTCCAAACCTGACATCAATTGTTGGAGAAATACTAGAATCCATTACAAATGATATGATAATTGCACAATTAGAAAGAAATTAATGATTCCAACGGGGAGAGTCAACATAGATTTATGAAAGGGTAATCATGTTTAACAAACCGCTTGGGAGTCTATTTTTCAGGATGTTACCTGTAGCGTAGATAAAGGAGGAAATTGGTGGGTGTGATGTAATTTGATTTCAGAAGGTCCCACACATAAGGAGCAGGATTTTCCCCTACCCGGCGGGGCGGTAGGGTCCCGGCGTAGCGGAGTGGCGCCAACCACTCTGGCATCGGGCCTCCCCAAAGGTGCAGACTTCTCCGCACCTTTAGGGACTAGGCCCACGACGGAGCGGTTGGCAACACGCCGACTGGCTTCACCACAGTTGCATTCGCGCTGGGGGATTCCATTCCGCTTCCGCCTTGGTGTAGGCCGTGGCGGCGGCGGATGAGAAAGAGTGCCCCCACGGCACTGGCCCGCCGATTGATGGGCCCCGAGCGCAGGCCTGGCCACAGCGAATGCACCCCCCGGGGTCCGATCGCCCCGTGCCCCACCCAGGACCCCGGGGGCCCGCTCGCGCTGCCGATCCCGCCGCCACCAGACGTGATTCAAATCTCAGCGGCGGGCAGAGGCCTCCCAGCGGCGGGACTTCAGCGCATCGCGGGGCCAGAGAATTACGGCAGCACAGAAACCCATAGCCTCCCGCCGGCCCCCGCCATTCTCCGAGGTGGGCGGCGGGATTCGCGGCACGCCGATTTTTGCGGGTGGGAGAATTCTGGACATGGCGGGGGCAGGTTTTTCGGCGCCACCGGGCGATTCTCCGACCCTGCTGGGGGTCGGAGAATTTCGCCCACAGTGAGGAAAGGATCGGACAGGAGCAGCACCAGAGAGATAGGCCTGGGGGTCTGACAGGAGCAGCACCAGAGAGAGAGGCCTGGGGATCGGTTAGGAGCAGCACCAGAGAGAGAGGCCTGGAGATCGGATAGGAGCAGCACCAGAGAGATAGGCCTTGGGGTCTGACAGGAGCAGCACCAGAGAGAGAGGACTGGGGGTCGGACAGGAGCAGCAGCAGAGAGAGAGGCCTGGGGGACTGACAGGAGCAGCACCAGAGAGAGAGGCCTGGGGATCGGATAGGAGCAGCACCAGAGAGAGAGGCCTGGAGATCGGACAGGAGCAGCACCAGAGAGAGAGGCCTGGGGATCGGGCAGGAGCAGCAGCAGAGAGATAGGCCTGGGGGTCGGACAGGAGCGGCACCAGAGAGAGAGGCCTGGAAATCGGACAGGAGCAGCACCAAAGAGAGAGGCCTGGGGATCTAGCAGGAGCAGCAGCAGAGAGAGAGGCCTGGGGATTGGACAGGAGCAGCAGCAGAGAGAGAAGCCTGGGTATCGGACAGGAGCAGCACCAGACAGAGGCCTGGGGATTGGACAGGAGCAGCACCAGAGAGTGAGGCCTGGAGATCAGACAGGAGCAGCACCAGAGAGACAGGCCTGGAGATTGGGTAGGAGCAGCAGCAGCAGAGAGAGTGGCCTGGAGATCGGACAGGAGCAGCACCAGAGAGAGAGGCCTGGGGATTGGGCAGGAGCAGCAGCAGAGAGAGAGACCTGGGGATTGGGCAGGAGCAGCAGCAGAGAGAGAGGCCAGGGGATTGGCAGGAGCAGCAGCAGAGAGAGAGGCCTGGGGATTGGACAAGAACAGCAGCAGCAGAGAGAGGTCTGGGGATCGGACAGGAGCAGCAGCAGCAGAGAGAGGCCTGGAGATTGGGCAGGAGCAGCAGCAGAGATAGAGGCCTGGGGATTGGGCAGGAGCAGCAGCAGAGAGAGAGGCCTGGGGATCGGACAGGAGCAGCAGGACAGAGAGTGGCCTGGAGATTGGGCAGGAGCAGCAGGACAGAGAGTGGCCTGGGGGTCGGACAGGAGCAGCAGCAGAGAGAGAGGCCTGGGGATTGGGATAGGAGCAGCACCAGACAGAGAGTGGCCTGGGGGTCGGACAGGAGCAGCAGCAGAGAGAGAGAGGCCTGGAGATTGGATAGCAGCAGCACCAGAAAGTGAGGCCTGGGGATCGGACAGGAGCAGCAGCACAGAGAGAGGCCTGGGGATTGGGCAGGAGCAGCAGCAGAGAGAGAGGCCTGGAGATCGGACAGGAGCAGCACCAGAGAGAGAGGCCTGGGGATTGGACAGGAGCAGCAGCAGAGAGAAAGGCCTGGGGATTGGGCAGGAGCAGCAGCACTGAGAGAGGCCTAGGGTTTGGGCAGGAGCAGGAACACAGAGAGAGGTCTGGGGATTGAGCAGGAGCACCACCAGAGAGAGAGGCCTGGGGTTTGGGCAGGAGCAGCAGCAGAGAGAGAGGCCTGGAGATCGGACAGGAGCAGCAGCAGAGAGAGAGGCCTGGGGATTGGGCAGGAGCAGCAGCAGAGAGAGAGGCCTGGAGATCGGACAGGAGCAGCACCAGAGAGAGAGGCCTGGGGATTGGGCAGGAGCAGCAGCAGAGAGAGAGGCCTGGAGATCGGACAGGAGCAGCACCAGAGAGAGGGGCCTGGGGATCGGACAGGAGCAGCAGTACAGAGAGAGGCCTGGAGATCGGACAGGAGCAGCAGGACAGAGGGAGGCCTGGGAATTTGGCAGGAGCAGCAGCACAGAGAGAGGCCTGGGGCTTGGGCAGGAGCAGCAGCACTGAGAGAGGCCTAGGGTTTGGGCAGGAGCAGGAACACAGAGAGAGGTCTGCGGATTGAGCAGGAGCAGCACCAGAGAGAGAGGCCTGGGGTTTGGGCAGGAGCAGCAGCAGAGAGAGAGGCCTGGAGATCGGACAGGAGCAGCACCAGAGAGAGAGGCCTGGGGATTGGACAGGAGCAGCAGCAGAGAGAGAGGCCTGGGGATTGGGCAGGAGCAGCAGCAGAGAGAGAGGCCTGGAGATTGGGTAGGAGCAGCACCACAGAGAGAGGCCTCGGGATTGGGTAGGAACAGCACCAGAGAGAGGGGCCTGGGATTCGGACAGGAGCAGCAGCACAGAGAGAGGCCTGGAGGTCGGACAGGAGCAGCAGGACAGAGGGAGGCCTGGGGATTGGGCAGGAGCAGCAGCACAGAGAGAGGCCTGGGGCTTGGGCAGAAGCAGCAGCACTGAGAGAGGCCTGGGGCTTGGGCAGGAGCAGCAGCAGAGAGAGAGGCCTGGAGATCGGACAGGAGCAGCACCAGAGAGAGAGGCCTGGGGATTGGGCAGGAGCAGCAGCAGAGAGAGAGGCCTGGAGATCGGACAGGAGCAGCACCAGAGAGAGAGGCCTGGGGATTGGACAGGAGCAGCAGCAGAGAGAGAGGCCTGGGGATTGGGCAGGAGCAGCAGCAGAGAGAGAGGCCTGGGGATTGGACAGGAGCAGCAGCAGAGAGAAAGGCCTGGGGATTGGGCAGGAGCAGCAGCAGAGAGAGAGGCCTGGGGCTTGGGCAGGAGCAGCAGCAGAGAGAGAGGCCTGGAGATTGGGTAGGAGCAGCACCAGAGAGAGAGGCCTGGGGATCGGACAGGAGCAGCACCAGAGAGAGAGGCCTGGGGATTGGACAGAGCAGCAGCACAGAGAGAGGCCTGGGGATTGGACAGGAGCAGTGGCACAGAGAGAAGCCTGGAGATCGGACAGGAGCAGCAGCACAGAGAGAGGTCTGGGGATCGGGCAGGAGCAGCATCTGAGAGAGGTTTGGGGATCGGGTAGGAGCAGCAGCACAGAGAGAGGCCTGGGGATTGGGCAGGAGCAGCAGCAGAGAGAGAGGTCTGGAAATCTGGCAGGAGAAGCAGCAGAGAGAGAGGCCTGGGGATTGGGCAGGAGAAGCAGCAGAGAGAGGGGCCTGGGTTTTGGGCAGGAGCAGCACCAGAGAGAGAGGCCTGGGGTTTGGACAGGAGCAGCAGCACAGAGAGAGGCCTGGGGCTTGGGCAGGAGCAGCAGCACAGAGGGAGGCCTGGGGATTGGGCAGGAGCAGCAGCAGAGAGAGAGGCCTGGGGCTTGGGCAGGAGCAGCAGCAGAGAGAGAGGCCTGGAGATCGGACAGGACCAGCACCAGAGAGAGAGGCCTGGGGATTGGGCAGGAGCAGCAGCAGAGAGAGAGGCCTGGAGATCGGACAGGAGCAGCAGGACAGAGGGAGGCCTGGGAATTTGGCAGGAGCAGCAGCACAGAGAGAGGCCTGGGGCTTGGGCAGGAGCAGCAGCACTGAGAGAGGCCTAGGGTTTGGGCAGGAGCAGGAACACAGAGAGAGGTCTGCGGATTGAGCAGGAGCAGCACCAGAGAGAGAGGCCTGGGGTTTGGGCAGGAGCAGCAGCAGAGAGAGAGGCCTGGAGATCGGACAGGAGCAGCACCAGAGAGAGAGGCCTGGGGATTGGACAGGAGCAGCAGCAGAGAGAGAGGCCTGGGGATTGGACAGGAGCAGCACCAGAGAGAGGGGCCTGGGGATCGGACAGGAGCAGCAGTACAGAGAGAGGCCTGGAGATCGGACAGGAGCAGCAGGACAGAGGGAGGCTTGGGAATTTGGCAGGAGCAGCAGCACAGAGAGAGGCCTAGGGTTTGGGCAGGAGCAGGAACACAGAGAGAGGTCTGGGGATTGAGCAGGAGCAGCACCAGAGAGAGAGGCCTGGGGTTTGGGCAGGAGCAGCAGCAGAGAGAGAGGCCTGGAGATCGGACAGGAGCAGCAGCAGAGAGAGAGGCCTGGGGATTGGACAGGAG
>NC_052154.1:159587471-159696692 GCF_902713615.1 Scyliorhinus canicula
ATGAGTAAGGTACTCTTTCAATCGTGAACTCGCTGTGCTAAGTTTTAATGTCGTTCAGTAGGTGGTAGTAATGACAGTGAAACTGTCAGCATTTCCCATAAATACTACTGTGAATTCTGGTGAAGGTGCACGTTTGAGGTCCTGTAGGACTGCAAATCACCGGAAAAATCATTGAACTAGCTTGTCGTATGAAGAACGGTTGAGGACTCTGAGTCTGTACTCGTTGGGAATTGAAAAGGATGAGGGGGGATCTTATTGAAACTTACAGGATACTGCGTGGCCTGGATAGAGTGGATGTGGAGAGAATGTTTCCACTTGTAGGAAAAACTAGAAGCAGAGGACACAATCTCAGATTAAAGGGGTGATCCTTTAAAACAGAGATGAAGAATTTCTTCAGCCAGAGGGTGGTGAATCTGTGGAACTCTTTGCCGCAGAAGGCTGTGGAGGCTAAATCACTGAGTGTCTTTAAAACAGAGATAGATAGATTTTTGATCAATAAGTGGATCAGGGGTTATCGGAGAAGGCAGGAGAATGGGGATGAGAAAAATATCAGCCATGATTGAATAGTGGAGCAGACTTGATGGGCCAAGTGGCCTAATTCTGCTCCTATGCCTTATGGCCTTAACAGCAAGTCGTATACTCTCAGCTTTGCTGTTAAAACCTTCTCCAATCAGCTGTAACTGGGCTTTTAATGGTGTCCCAAGTTCATAATTACTGTTAAAAAGCCTTGTTGGTCTTGAAACATTTGTTGAATACCA
Organism: Scyliorhinus canicula; assembly: GCF_902713615.1. Taxonomy (NCBI): domain Eukaryota; kingdom Metazoa; phylum Chordata; class Chondrichthyes; order Carcharhiniformes; family Scyliorhinidae; genus Scyliorhinus; species Scyliorhinus canicula. The sequence continues at coordinate 159,588,230 of NC_052154.1, forward strand.
AATCTCCCCATTGAAATAATAAATTCCACATACTTTTAATAATATTTAAAAGTTGTATATGATATTTAATCTTTTACTTTAATCTTATGTGTATGGCCTAATCATTTATTTTGCCAACTGTAAATGTAAAAAGTAATAGCTAAAGGATTCAGTGGCTTTTACTGCCTGGGTTGCAATTATTGAGAGTACTTCAAAGTGATTGGCTGCTTACCCTTCTTGATGACATCACTGTTTTTGGATGCCTGACGATCCCCTTGACATGATACCAGATTTAAACTGTCGCCAGAAAAGGGACATCTGCACTCCAAAGACTACTGGATCTTTGCATTCAGCTTCTTGTAGTCAAAGGCACCCTTGTTTTATCACTAACCATAAATTATAATGGACAAATTTGACACTTCACTAATGCCATTTGTTTAGCGACATTGAGGCTATTCAACAACGCTTGTAAATTTAGCATGCCGTTAAAAACCAGCTATGCCTTATTTAACATCAGTGTTTTAGTCATGAGACAGAGAGCAAAATGGCAGGCCTTCAGCAGTTCAGTCATTTCAGTCTGTTGGGGCTTCATCAGCAATAAGTGGGAAGGTGTAGGATCATTGACAACAACTTTGGAATTTTTGCGGTTGATTTCGCATGTGTCGACTCCAGAAGTTGCTGTCAATTTGGTGAATGTTGACAGTTTTGGCATCATCACTGCTGCAAAACCCAGACCAAACTTACTAATATTTATAAAATTAAATGCAATAGAGTCTCTGCTTTGGCCACAATCAAAAAATGACACCGAAAATACAGCTGGAGTTGCACTGGTCAAGTTAGGTTTCACGTTTCTGCTAAAATTAATTTTCATAATCACAAACCTAATCCTTCATGAACCAGCATAAATGGGCAAATGAATAGATAATAATCGTTTTTTTTTTCCATTTTCCATTCAAATGCATTCGCTGATGAATTTATGAGTAGTAACCTGTCCCAGCTTTATTCACGCAACTTATAATGGTTTCATCACCAAAGGTAAGCAGCCCCGAAACAAGACAGGGTCAATCAGTACTCTCATAGTGACAAAATTCCATTGAAAAAAATTGAGATTGCCATACTTGAGCCCCAAACAAGAATCTTAAACAAAGCCATTACATAGGAATGAGGGGAAAGCTGGCTAAGTTTGATTGGGCAAGTAGGCCAAAATATATGACGGTAAATAAACAATTGAAAACATTTAAATAAATGTCCAAAAATATATATTCACTTGAAAAGAAAACACAGCAAGAAAAATCCATTCATGGTTGTCTAAGAAGGTTAAGGATAATATTAGATTAGAAGATTTATAATCTGGCAAAGAACAAGGTTTGGGAGGGTTTCAGAAAACGGCAGGAATAACTAATAAGGGAGTAATCAAGACAGGAATGAAAAGAGAAAATTGCAAGTATATAAAAAGGAAGAGAGTAGCTAAAGCAAAATTTAGTCCCTTAAAAAAATACAGGAAAAATTGTCACAATGAATGCAGAAATGATAAAGCATTGACAAATAGTTTATCTTCACATTCCATAAACAAAAGGTAACCTAGGGGCCGAAGGAGTGAGGAAATTAAGGTAATTAATGTCAGCAGAGAACAAATTACAAAAAAGGCATGAAGTCCTCAAGTCTGACAAATCCCCATGATTATCCAAAATTCTGCAGATTCTTCACTGCTACCAGCAGATTGTAAAGTAGAAAATGTAGCACCGCTATCCAACAAAGAAGGGAAAGAAAAAAAACAAGGATCGATGGGTTAATTAGTCTGACATAAGTAATTAGGACATCTGGAATCTATTATTAATGAACTATTGGTGGCACAGTGGTTAGCATTGCTGCCTCACGGCGCTGAGATCCCAGGTTCGATCCCAGCTCTGGGTCACTGTCCATGTGGAGTTTGCACATTCTCCCCGTGTTTCCGTGGGTTTCGCCCCCACAACCCAAAGATGTGCAGGTTAGGTGGATTGACCTCGCTAAATTGCCCCTTAGTTGGAAAAAATGAATTGGGTACACTAAATTTTTTTAAAAATTAATGAACAAAGTCACCATGGCCTTATGGAAGAGAAACTATATTAGACAAATTTAATGGAGTTTTTTGAAAATGTAACAAATAGGTTAGGTAAAGTAGATGTAGCGTACTTAGATTCCAAAAAGCATTCGATAAAGATGGCACACAAAATGTTAATAAGCAAGACAAGAACTCATGGAGTTTAGGGTAATATGTCAGCATGGATATCGAATTAGTTAACAGGCAGTAAGCAAAGAGTAAGATAAGTGGGGTATTTTCAAATTGGCAGGCAGTGGCAAGTGGAGTGCCACAAGGACCAGCACTGGAACCTCAGATATTTACAATCTGTATTTTATTTTATGAATTTAGAGTACCCAATTCATTTTTTCCAATTCAGGGGCAATTTAGAGTGTCCAATCCACCTACACTACACATCTTTGGGTTGTGGGGGCGAAACCCACGCATACACGGGGAGAATGTGCAAACTCCACACGGACAGTGACCCAGAGCCAGGATCGAACCTGGGACCTCGGCGCCATGAGGCTGCAGGGCTAACCCACTGCGCCACCGTGCTGCCCTCTTTTACAATCTGTATTAATCACTTAGACAGAGTCAGAGAGTAATATATTTAGGTTTGCAGAAGATCAAAGATATGTGGGAATACAAGCTGTGAGGTGCACAAAAAGAGGCTCAAAAGAGATGTAGAGACATTTAGTGAGTGGACAATAAGATCGCAAATGGAATATAATATGGGGAAATGCGAGGTTAGTCACTTTGGTTATGAAATGGAAAAGCAGAATGTTTTTTAAAAGGTGTGAAACTTGTAAATGTTGATGTTCGGAGGGACCTGGGTGTACTCGTACAAGAATACTGAAAGCTAGCATGCAGGTACAGCAAGCAATTAGGAAGGCAAATGGTATGTTGACCTTTATTGAAAGGGGATGCAATAGATCACTTCTCAATCTTCAAAACTCCTAATTACATAACCCCAATTTACTGAGCCTCATCACAGGAAAACCCTCGCATCCCAGGGAAAGATCCAATGAATCTTTGCCCACTGCCTCCAATGTAAATATATATTTCCATATTACTTTGTGACAGAGATTGATGACCTATATGGTGGGTGGATTGCCTAGTCAATTCATAAGGTCTGTCTTAGTTTTATCTGTCATTTAGTGTTATTTATAGTTTGGAATTGACCAAAATTGTCCTGTTAGCAACATAAAAAATAGAAAATAAGAGCAGGATTAGATCATTCAGTCCATCAAACCTGCTCTGGCATTGAATTCTCTATCTCAAAGCCATACTCGCACTTTCTCCCAATATCCCTTGATGCCTTTAGAGTCTAGAAATCTATCTACTTCCTTCTTAAATATGTTCAGTGACTTGGCCTCCACAATCTTCTGTGATAGAGAATTCTACAAATTCACCACCCAAAGAATGAAGAAGTTTCTCCTGATCTCAATTCTGTGTTAATTCATGTCTAACTGATCTGGATTCTGGGCTCGAGAGTGTGGAAGGTCACCTAAGTTAGTATTTAGTGTTTGCTTTGCTTCACTCTGCACAGCAATGTTCTTCCTGTTTTAATTGTGGAATCCTGTGGCTTCAATCTTTTGACAAATAGCTCGGAATTTGGATTTTTTTCTTGAAAACAAGGTACTGGTCTCTACCAAGATCGTAATAATAACTTAATAATATGAGGGTACTATTATGTCAAATCCTGTTTTAAAATATTAAATTATTTTAAAGGATCTTTAGAATTGGAGATATTCCCCTCACCACTGGAAATTTCAGCAAATGAAGATGCACTTCTAATGTGCAAATATGATCAACCAGAGTCTGATCTCACAGACATAGCTGTTCGATGGGCATTTAGTTCGCAAACAAACCAGAGAGATATGTATATATTTGACGGAGGAAATCATGACCCAAAAAGAACTGGAGCAAAGATGTTTGATGATGATATACGGAAAGGAAATGCTTCACTTTACCTTCCAAATGTACAGTTTAATGAAGCAGGAACATACACCTGCATTGTTTTTGTTACTCCCCATAAAGAAGAGATTAGTTCAATTATGCAAGTATCAGGTAAGAAAGATTATCATTTTCTCTTGTACTATAAAATAATTGTCACACTCTTAGTATCAGGCATTTATTGCTAGGTGCAATAATATATGTTGGCAATCTATAAGAAATAATAATGTATTCCAAAATGAAACTTCTAGTTCCCCTGGTGACTCTGAACTCACCAGTTAGTAACACAATCACAAAGACTGCTGTCCATGCATGGGGGGAAAGCAGTAGTCAGATTACAAAGAGCAAGTGAAACTTGCAAAGGAAATCAAACAGAATAAAAAACACAATTAAAGAAGTGCTCAGGAGGACTTTGACTCTTGAAAACATGTAATGGTGATATTGTAAATAAAAGTAAGGAAATGGGGGAAATTTTGAATAATTTATTTGCAAACAGAGGCGCTACGGTGACACAGTGGTTAGCACTCCTGACTCACAGCTCCAGGATCCCAGGTTCAATTCCAGCCTCGGGTGACTGTCTGTGTGGAGTTTGCACTTTCCCCTGGTCTGCATGGGTCTCCTCCAGGTGCTCCGGTTTCCTCCCACTGTCCAAAGATGTGCAGGTTAGGTGGATTGGCCATGCTAAATTGCCCCTCAGTGTCCAAAAGATTAGGTGGTGTTACTGGGTTACGGGGGCAAGGTGGAGGCGTGGTATTAAGTCGGGTTCTCTTTCCAAGGGCCGGTATGGACTCGATGGGCTGAATGGCCTCCTTCTGCACTTTAAATTCTATGATTCTATGATTGACTCTTTGTAGTAGAGAAAGACAATAACGTGTCAGACTAGGAGACACAAAGAACTAATGAGCTGAATCAGTGTGGTAGCTTTTCCGATACAACAGCCAGGGTGGAATGTTCAAGTTTCTCAGCAAAAATCAACAAAATCTAGTTTAATATGTGATAATGTATTAACAACTAACATGTCCTGTTCTCTTTTATACAGTCCAACCAAAAGTCAGCGTATCCGCACTCAAAGTTACAACTGCAAATGGTACAGGGCACTTCTTGGCATGCCATGTGAAGGAATTTTATCCTGAAAAGGTCAATATTAGTTGGTTGATATTAACAGATGGAAAACTGGAATATGCTTCAAAAAATCAATTCACCGAGGATCTAGTTAGGAACAGTGATGGAACATTCAGCGTTTCCAGTAAAATAAGAATTGAACCAACACTGGATGATCGCACTAAGTATAGATGTGTGGTGAAACATAAAACCTTTCTTGGCAATTTTACACTGGACGCTGACCGAGTGGAAGGTAAGACCCGATTGAGAAGATGACAAGTTTTGCTTATAATATATTTATTTACAATAGTAAAGCTCCCATTACATTCGTAACATTCAAAGTGACAAATCATCTGCTTTTGCTGCAGGAATCTCAGGCCCCAGTTACACTGTTCCTGCGGGTGTTGTGAAATCAGCTGATTTGAAATTGGCTGAACCTGCCTCATCATATGTTCTTTCTTCTGTCTTGCACAATGTTCTTCTCCAACCTTGCAAGCAATGTGAATGGAATGGACATCCTTGATCTTCCCAACACAATAGAAGAGTACAATGAGATGTACTGCTCTTTTAATCCTTTCTAAGACTGAGGCTGATATTTTGTGTTTTATATTCAGAATACTTGAAATTAATTTATGGGGAGAGCACTTAACTGTAGTGTTGAGATAGAGGATCAGCCATGATCATATTGAATGGTGGAGCAGTTTCGAAGGGCTGAATGACCTACTCCTGTTCTTAATTTCTATGTTTCGATGGAAGTTATAGAAATGACTGAAATCAGGATATAAACATTGGGTGCAATTTTCCTGGTGGATCAAGTGAGAAAAGCTGTGTGAAACTTGCCAGCTTCACAGCTGTCTTTTCTCCTGATTAAATGGCGCACTGTACAATATCAGAACCCTTCCTAGCTGGAGGGGCGGTGTCTAAACACACCCGTAACACCGCCAATGTGAAAAAGGGCGTCCCAATCTCAAAGCTAAATTGAAATTGAAGCCTCCTCCCACTGAACATTGGGACCCTCCCCCATGGACGACCATACATTTCGGTGAACAAGGGGAATGTGCCCCAACCACACAAGGCAGGGGCTGTTTAGCACACTGGGCTAAATCGCTGGCTTTGAAAGCAGACCAAGGCAGGCCAGCAGCATGGTTCGATTCCTGTAACAGCCTCCCCGAACAGGCGCCGGAATGTGGTGACTTGGGGCTTTTCACAGTAACTTCATTGAAGCCTATTTGTGACAATAAGTGATTTTTCATTTCACATGCAGAAGGGGACCCCCCACAACCCCATGGATAAGGGGAGCACTCCACACTCAGAAAGGGGCACCCCCTCACAATTAAGGTGGGTAACACTCCCCCCACCCTGCATGTACCCTACAGGCCCTTTGCATCTCCCCCCACACCCGCAGTAGTTAGTTGCGCCTGCATGATGTCCTGCCGCTGGCGGGGGAGGGGGGAGTGGAGAGACGTCACAGATGGATATTATGGCATCAAGCCCATTAAATAAATTAAAATGTGTTTAAATTTATGGGGATTACATCACTGGCGGTCTAGCGGGGTGGAGGGGGTGGTGGTGTTTCCAGGGACGATCTCAAACAGATCTCACTAGCGCATATCCGATTCCTGGCCACACACAAGATTTAGCGGCCATTGCGGGATTTGCACCCACGACTAACACAGCCTCTAGATCAGAGCTGCTGTCTCACTTACCTTGTCGTATTTGTCAATTTCTGCCATTCTACATATTTTCCCCTTTATTTCAATCTTGATATTCTGATTTCTCTCACCCAGCTCTTTAGAGGATTAGTATCACCCTAACACAGATCCCTATTTTGTAAATAACAAGTTTCGGCACAGTTTACGTGCCACAGCACATCTGAACAAAAGGCAGATAAATAGAAAGTGCCAAAGACAGGCATGCAGCGACAACGCCTGAATTCTGAACTTCGTACTGGAGTTAATCATTGAACATTGTGTATGTTTGGAGTTTGAACAGCATTCTTGCTCCTCCTAACCCGATAGGAAAAGGTTAACAGTAAAAAGCACCATTTGTTTTTTTAAAAATATTTTATTCCAAAAATAAACAAACCAAAGCTAAAGCAAAATTATACAACATTATAAAGAATCAACACCCACTCCCCCACCCTGCTCTCCCTCTTCCGTCCTACCTTCCCCATTTTAAAACCCTTATCCCCACCCCCACCGCTTGCTGACTCCTCAATCCTCCTTAAAGAAGTCAATGAGTCAATGAATGGCTTCCACCTCCGGTTGAACCCATCAACCAAACCCCTCAAGGCGAACTTGACCTTCTCCAGCCTCAGGAATTCTGCCAGGTCACTCACCCACACCCTGCTTTTAGCGGCTATGAGTCCCACCATCCAAGTAAGATCCGTCTCCAGGCTATCAGGGAGGCAAAGGCCAAGGTATCAGCTTCTCTCACCTCCTGGACTCCCGGGTCATCCGATATCCCGAATATCACTCCATCCGGACTCGGGGACACATTCACCCTCAGCACCTCGGACATTACATCTGCAAACCCCTGCCAGAACCCCCTTAACTTCGGACATGCACAGAACATGTGGACGTGATTCTTGGGCCTCCCTACGCACCGCCCACGCTTGTCTTCTACCCCCTCAAAAAACCTGCTCATCTGCGCTACCATCAAATGTGCCCTATGGACCACTTTAAACTGAATGAGGCTTAGCCTTGCACACAACGAGGACGCATTCACCATCCGCAGGGCCTCCACCACCCTTACCAGCTCCTCCTCCCATTTACGCTTTATATTCCTCAACGGGGCCCCCTCCCACTCCATCAGCTCCTTGTAGGCCTCAGACACCTTCCACCCCCCCAACTCGTCTTTCGCCAACACTTTGTCCTGCAACCCCAGGAAAAGACGACACGTCTCTCCTCACGAAATCCCAAACCTGGAGGTACCTGAAACTATTCCTCCTGGGCAGCTTATACCCTTTCTCCAGGCCCTCCAATTCTGCAAAACTTCCCCCTACAACCAGCTCATCAAATTGCACCATCCCTGCTCACCGCCACCCCGAATCCTCGCATATAGCACCCCTCCCTGGTGCAAATCTATGATTATCACCGATCGGTGCCCACACCCAGCATCTCCCAGTCCCAAATGTTGCCTCCACTGCCCCCAAACCCTCAAGCATCACCACTGGACTCACGGAGTATCTGGCCGGCGAGAACGGGAAAGGAGCTGTTAACAATGCCCTTAGGCTCGTTTCCCCGCAGGAAGCCGCCTCCATCCGCCCCGCCCATGCCGACCCCTCGCCCACTACGCATTTCATAATCATGGCAATGTTCGCTGCCCAGTAATAGTTTATTATATTCGGCAACGGCATCCCCCCCGTTCCCCCGTACCCTCTCCTCGCCTCCGCTCCAAAACCAGCCTCTTGACCCACAGGATCTTCTCACCCCCCCCCCCCCCCCCCCCCCCCACCCCGAACCCCCCCAACACACACAAACCCAGAAATCAGCGCACTAACCATTTTAAAAAGTGACTTCGGCACAAAGATCGGGAGGTTCTGAAATACTAACAGGAAACTTAACAGCACAATCATCTTCACTGTCTGCAACCGTCCCACAAATCACAGTGTCAGCACATCCCACCTCCTGAAGTCCCCCTTCATCTGCTCCACCAGCCGAGTCAAATTTAACTTGTGCAGCTGCGTAAAGCCCCGTGTCACCTGAATGCCGAGGTATCTAAAGCTCACCTCCACTACCTTGAACTGAAACTCAACTAACCTACTCGCCTGCCCTCTGGTCACAATCGGGAACCACTCTCTCTTTCCCATGTTCAACTTGTACCCGGAGAACCGGCCAATGTCTTCCACAATTCCCATAATGCCTGTTATGCTCCCCAATGGGTCCGAAATATATAACAGGTCGTCCCTGTGCTCGACGCCCCTCACACACAATCCCCCCCCAATCCCTCAACGCTCTAAGTGCCATTGTCAGTGGCTCATTAGCCAAGGGAAAGAGCAATGGGGAGAGTGGGCGCCCCTGCTTCATCCCGTGATGCAGCTCTAAATATCCTGAACTCACCCGGTTCGTCTGCGAACTCGCGGCCGGTGCCTTGTTCAGCAACTGGACCCGGTCCACCAACCCCGAACCGACCCAGCACCCCCCACAAACCTTCCCACACCACCCGGTCGAAAGCCTTCTCCGCGTCTATCGTAGCTGCCACCTCCACCACCTGCCCGCCCGGAGGCACGACACACATGGCTCCGGATCCTTGTCCTTTTTCAGCATCAAAGAGATGGATGCCTGCGACAGTGTAGGGGGAGTAGGGCAGCGCGGTGGTTAGCACTGGAACTACGGCGCTGATGATTTGGGTTTGAATCCCGGCTCTGGGTCACTGTCCGTGTGGAGTTTGCACATTTTCCTCATCTCTGCGTGGGTTTCACCCCCACAACCCAAAGATGTGCTGGTTAGCTGGATTGGCCACACTAAAATTGCCCCTAATTGGAAAATAATAATTGGGTACTCTAAATTTATTTTTAAAAAGTGTAGGGGGGAGTTCCCCCCTCCCCCTAGCCTCGTTATATGCCCTCACCAGCACTGGCCCCAGGCCCCCAAAACCTCTTATACCACCGGAAACCAATCTGGAACCGTGGCCTTCCCTGCCTGCATCACCCCCATGATTTCCAACCCTTCCACCAGCCCGATTGGGGCCCTCAATCCCTGCACCAAATCCTCGTCCTGTGTGGGAAACTCCAGCCCATCCAGGAACAGCCGATTCCTTCCCCCCCTGACAGGGGTTCCCACTCATACAATGTCCTGTTAAAAGCCTCAAACTTTCACCCCCACGAGGTCTAACACCTTCCCATCTCGTCCTTTATCAATCTCCCTCGCCGGCTCCTGCTTCCTCAGCTGGTGGGCCAGCATCCTACTCGGCTTCTCACCATACTCATATATTGCCTCCCTTGCCCTCTGTAGCTGCCCCACTGCCTTCCCCGTGGACACTAATCCGAACTCCATCGGGAGCCTTTGCCGCCCCCCAGTCCCCCCGATCCACTCGCAAATCCACCCAGTGCAGCACGGGAAAAATATGAAAGTTCCTTCACTCTCAGCCTCCCAAACCCCGTAAGTCCAACCCCTCCCCCCTCCATGTACTGCATAAACCTCTTCAGCTCCTTCGCCACTGCCAACACCTTCCCCGACCTCAGGCTCGACCCGTCCAAACTTGGCTCTATGACCGTCTGGAAATTCCCACCCTATTGTCAACTGGTGCAAATCCAGGTTAGGAATCGTTCCCAGCACCTGCCTCATGAAATCTACATCATCCCAATTTGGCAACCCCTCCAGCTTCCCACTCACCATCACAAACCTCCCCGTGGATCTGCCACAATGCTCTCCTCCTCGAATGCCACCAGCTTATTCACCAGCATCGTCCCCTCCTCATCGTCGTGTCCAGTCCTGACTGGAACACCTGCCCCATCCATCCTTTCCTCAACATTGTCTGGTCCCCTATCTTTAAATGCGTCTCCTGCAAAAAAGTCACGTCCGCCTTCAGACTCCACAGGTTCTCGAACACTCATAACCGTTTGACCGGCCCATTCAGCCCCCTCCCGTTCCAGGTGACCAATCTGGTTGGGGGGGATCTCCCTGCTCCCCTATATGCGGATCAGCCATATCTCGTTTTGGGCCAGCCCCCAGCGCGTGTCACGCGACCCTCCCGGCCCACCCCCAGATGTCCACCATCATCGATCATTTTCCAACTGCGCCATATCAACCACACCCTTGTCAGCAATCCACCCACCCCGAAACAAAACATCAACCCCACCCATAACCTTTTGTTTTTTAGCTAGAGGGGGTACTGAAGAATTGTGAAGCAGGGCAGAGCTGGCAGCTCTTCCACTCACTCTACGGACACTTTTCCACATTCGGGCCTTCAACGAGGGTTCAACTCCTAAGCAACAAATCCAAAGAGCCTGATGCCTGTTTTAGGCAACCTCCTTGGATAACTTTTAAGAAGTTAGTTTCAGACTAAATTTGTCATGGCAACATGCAATTCAAATGGATATACAGGGCTGGATTCTCCGATCGCTGATGTCAAAATTGCGTTCGCCGATCGGCCGGAGAATCCACTTTTATGCCGGAATCGGCGGGGCGCTCTTTTTGCGATGCTCCACCCTGTCAAAAACAGCGGACTCGAATAGTACACTGCACACTGTCGGGATGGTCTCAGGACATCACCTGAGGCTTTCCCCAGATGCCCCGCCCCCGATGGGCTGATTCCCCGACAGCGTGCCTGGTGTGTTCTCACACCGTTCGGGGATCTCGCATGGCGGCTGTGGACTGAGTCCCACTGGCAGGGGGAGCTTCGGCGGGGACTGGTGGGGGGTGGTCCGGTGGTGGCGAGCCTGGTTACAGGCGGCAGTTTTTATAGGCCGGGTTTGCACGCGGCCGGCGCCATGTTGCATGGCGAGGCCACCTCAGGCCGCTGCCATGTGCATGCATGGCCATGGACCCGGCCATTCGGCGGCCGTATCCACAGGTAACGCTGAGGGCTTTACGCTGCGCGGCTGCTAGCCCCCCCATCGGGCGGAGGATCGGTGCGCGGGCGGGGCGTACTTTCTGGTTATAAGACCAGTCGGATCCTGCGGATATAGCTGCAGGATCGGAGAATCCAGCCCGTCATCTATACCAATTTCCCGCCCACATTTGACAATAAATAGATCTGATTAATAGAACGGGACAAATGCAGCTTCTAATGAATATATTCAAAAGATGCAATTATTTATTGGCAAGTTTTCAAAGATTTGTGTATGTTTTTTACTTTAACAGAATAAGTACCACAAGGAGCAATTATTGGAGCCATTTGTGGCTTTGTCTTGGTTTGTGCAGCATGTTTCGGACTCTATTTCTGGATCAAAAAACGTAAAGGTACGGTTATTTTCATCTCCAAAAAGAATAACTGCAAATGCTAAAGTGAGAACAACCCTGGTTTTTGGAACTTTGCATGGCACTTTGTCTAAAGAAGTTGATTATATGTTGCTAATATTTTCAGCTGTATCAAGGTAATGATTTCTTGGCTGGCAGGTTATCACATTGTTTTGTTTTTCTAACACTGGTTTTGGCTAATATTGGCTGGCCTCGTTTTATTGTTGGGCTCTTAATCCTTTCATCACAAGTTAGAGTCATTATGGCACAGAAGGAGGCCGTTCAGCCTATCAAGTCCATGCTGGCCCTCTGTGGAGCAGTCCAGTCCGTCTCCTTTGCTTGCTCTATCCCTCCAGTAAAGCAGGTTTATTTCCCTCATGCCCATCCTACTTTTGAAATCACTGATTACCTCCCACCACCTGCGAGGCAGGGACTTCCAGGTCATTACCAGCCGTTACGTAAAAACGTTCTTCCTCATTTTCCCTCTTCATCTCTCACCAAAAATGTTACATTTGTCATCAGCACTTGTAGCATCAGTTTTTTTGTATCTACGGTGGGGGGCGAATTTCAGTCCACATTCACTGTCAGAGAGAATCTCTCCGGAGAGATCGTGTTTCCCGATTTTCCATGCCCCTCAGCAGTGACATCACAAGGTTCACACCCACAAAGGGCAAGAACCTTATTTGAATGGATTTAAATAAATTTTTATACAATTACTCAGCCTCCTGCCCCCCCCCCCCCCCCCACCCCCGCCACCAACACCTGAACCCCCTTCACTGAATAATCACAACAGTTTTTGAAAACCAAGATTCACTCAAAGGGGATCCCTTCGTGGGCACAAAGGTAAGTATAGCCCTTGGCGGGGGGGAGAGGGACATGTCCTGACAGTGCCCTGGCACTTCATTGGCACTGCCCCACCACAGATTTGCATTGCCAGAATGGAACCATCAGGTTAGCACCACCATATGAGCACTGCCATGTTGACATTGTGCCAGGTCACTTCCCAACTACCAACCTAGTAGTGCCAGCCGGTGCCAGGGGGCCGTCCCAGGGCAGGCCCTCATAGGATCTCCATGGAGGTGGGTTCCAATTTTGTGTGGTGGCAGGGCCGCCCCCTTGATGATTGTGTGTGTGTGTGTGTGTGTGTGTGTGTGGGGGGGGGGGGGGGGGGGGGGGGGGGGGTCCCTTCAGTGCTGCAGTGGAGTTTGTTGAAGTAAGTGAGCTGAGTATATGGAGCTGGCTTTGCTGGCTTATCAGGCCCTGTCCTGCCACAGCAACAATGTGAACCCACCTACTCAGTATTTTACTCAAAGGCTCATGATCTGGAGAGAAAACTGGTCTGTACAGCTGGAGGGCCACACGCTGGTTTTCAGTCTGAGCCTGACACTTTTGGAAAAAAAGGTAAGTTTCTTCCCTGCATTAATTAAACTTGACTTAATCTTGAACACCTCTCTCAACTCACTCTAAATGTGGCCTAACCAGGGGCAGAATTCTCCGTTGGCTGAGGGCGAAATCGCAAAACGTGATTGGGTGAAGAATTGGTTGCGATGCACAAATCACGGCGGAGCCGATTTGGCGCCAAATGACAATTCTCCGTCACCTCGACAGTGACATTAGTGCGGCCCAGCACGCACGTACAGTAAACACCGTTTGCTTGTCATTAGCGAGCCTGACGTGGTATTCTCTGAGGCCTCTGTGATGCTCCGCCTCCGATGAGCTGGGTATCCGATGGTGCTGTTCACTTGTGCTTTTAAAAATCATTAAACCGGTGTTCTGTCTGCTGAGGGGGAGAGAGGGGGAACAGAAAGCATCCAATATCACCATAGATTGCTGGTCTGGGAAATTCTGCCAGGCCCGGAGGGAGTAGCGGGGGGTAGTCAGGAGGTGGGCTCTGGGGTCGGGGTGGACTGGCACGGAACACCATTGCCGGAGCTGGCAAGGCAACTATGCAGCTGCACACGCCACTAACAGCCCACTGTGAAGATAGGCCCCCTGGACCCGCCCCTACCAGGTGCCCTCTGGCCCCAGCCGACTATATGGGCATGCTCCAGCACAACGAGTGCCATCTTGTTGGCTGGGATGTGTGTGTGGGGAGTGCAGTGTGTATATGCGGCTGCAGCTTTTCAGCCTCCTGAGTGTCAATCACGGACCTGGCGAATCCTGCACCACTTTCCATTGGAATCGATTGTGCTTCACATGGCGCCAGTGCTAGCCCCTCAACAGTAACGGAATCAGTCCAGGTTCGGCGCCAGTTTTGCTGTCATGAAAATCCATTAATTCCTTCCCGCCGTCAACACTTAGGGCGCGATTCTCCTCCCCCCCCCCCCCCCCCCCCCCCCACGCCGGGTGGGAGAATAGCGGGAGGGCCTCCCGACATTTTTCACACCCTCCCGCTATTCTCCCCCCCCTCCACGCCTGACCCATGCCACGAATGGCCGCTCGCTGTTTTTTATGGTGAGCGGCGATTCTCCGAGGCTGATGGGCCGAGTGGCCGGGCCTTCGCGCCTGTTTCAACATGGCAGCAAACACACCTGCTTGCTGCCGTCATGAAATGGGCGCCAGATGCCCGTTTGGGGCATCTGGGGGCCCAAATGGCACGGCCGTACCACGGCCATGCCAAGGGGGGCATAGGCCCGCGATCGGTGCCCACTGATCGCGGGCCGTGCGTCCATAACGGACGCACTCTTTTCCCTCCGCCGCCCGCAAGATCAAGACGTGGCGGCTGAGGGAAAGACGGCAACTGCGCATGCGCGGGTTGGCGTTATCCAACCTGCGCATGCGCGGCCGATGTTATCGGCCGCGTCAGCCGGCGTGATGCTTGACGTGCGGCCTTGACGACCGTCGCCAAGGCCGCGCTGCCGTGATGCACGGGGCCGCGCTCCTAGCCCCGCCCAGGTGAGAGAATCGGTCCCAGAAGTGGGCGTGAAGGCTGCCGTGGGTCACGGCCTGTCCTACAGCAGCCTTCACGATTCTCCGCATTTGCGGAGAATCTCGCCCTTAGTCTCAGGAATAGAGAATCCAGCCCCAGAGTTTTATAAAGGTTCAGCATAACCTGCTTGCTTTTGTACTCCATACCTCTTCTTATCTTGTCTGGAATCCTATTTGCTTTGCTAACTGCTCTCTCAATATGTCCTGCCTCCTTCAAAGATCTACGCATCAGAACTTTTGTCGCAGCACACTCTTTGGAACTGTGCCATTAAAATAGATTGCCTCTCCTTGTCCTATCTGTTTAAAATACATCACTTCACACAAGACCTGACATGGCAGATGGGGGTCAGCCAGCCAAAAGTCCATTGACTTCAGCAGCACCGTTAAATCCCTCTGGTGGGCAGCACCGGTAAAACACGCTATATCCTTGTGCAGTTGATTGGTAACATTTGCAGTGTTTGCCACATTCCAAGTTTGGCATCATTGGCAAACTTAGAAATTTTTGTATTCCAATATCTAAGCAATTTATACGTAATGGTCCTACCACTGACCCTTGGAAACACCACTGTTTGTCATCCTTCAGTCTGAAAAACAGCCATTTACCATAACTTGCATGTTTTGAACCTAAAGCTACATTTTTCTCCAAGCTGACACTGACTCTCTTATTAGATGGGTAGCCGTTGATAGTGATGGTGTTTCCCGTCCCTCCACCAAAAATGTTGGTGCGGAGTTCTTCCCTGCTTTGTAAGGTAGCTTCTCGGCTATTTAATGCTCTGAGGGGCAAGGTCTGTCTCCGAGAGCTGCTGGCCCTCTGATTGGCTGGCAGTTCTCTGAACCCAACAGCACCACTGCATCTAGTCCCAGTGCAGAAAAGCCAGGAACCAGATATAAGGTACGCCAAGTGGGCTGGTCACTTACAGGTCTCAATTGGGGTGATAGTGAATGGGCCACGTTGGCCCGCAGCCCCCCCCCCCCCCCCCCTCCCCAACCCTCCATTCCAAAAGTCCTACTTGACATTGTTCCTTGTTCTTCTCCGTAACATGTGATACAATAATCACTCTTTTTAAAAATAAATTTAGAGTACCCAATTCATTTCTTCCAATTAAGGGGCAATTTAGCGCGGCCAGTCCACCTAACCTGAACATCTTTGGGTTGTGGGGGCGAAACCCACGCAAACACGAGGAGAATATGCAAACTCCACACGGACAGTGACTCAGAGCCGGGATCGAACCTGGGACCTCGTGGCCGTGAGATTGCAGTGCTACCACTGTGCCACCGTGCTGCCCTAACAATGATCACTCTTACCCAAGTGGTCCCCATAGATATATGGGGCGGGATTCTCCGTTTCTGAGACCCAGTCCTGGCACCAACAGTGACTACGTGAACTTGTACGACAAAAGAAATCGGTGCTGCCGGTGAGGGGCTAGCACAGGTGCCACATGGAACACCATCGATTCCCATGAAAAATGGTGCAGGAGTCGCCGGGTCCGTGATCGACACTCGCAGGACAGACAAGGTACTGCCGCACATAAACATATACTCCCCTCACACACTTATCAAAGCCAACAAGATGGGACAGGTTGTGCTGGAGCGCCCACACAGCTGCTGGGTTGGCTGGAGCCAGAGGGCACCCAGGAGGGTGCCCCAGGCAGGACAGCTATACGACTCAGGGTACTAGGTTTAAAGCGGGCTGTTAGCGCCATGCACAGCTGCACGCCCCGAGTTGTCACAATCAGGAGTTTGTGTGCCTGTTAATATATTTTGATTGTATTGTTGTTTCAGTGCCAAGCAAACAAGAGGAAAGTAAAGATGATAGTGGCAAAGCTCTTCTTGCAGACCTACATTCTCGCCTTGCAAGAGGTAAATACTAATGCTAAGTGCATAGTTTCTGTTCTTATCAGTTTAATTTGAACTCAGTCATATTTTTTTAATTTATTGGGTTTTTTGCACATGGTATATTTACAGGTGTACACAAAGAGAAACAAAAAGCGGGTAATGAAAACAAAAACACGATATAGATAGCAAAACCACATCAATAATAATAAAAAACAAAAAACCAAGGGGTGGGAAAGTAAAAGCTGGGGAAGTGTTTATACATAGAAGCACTGGAGAGACAATTACATTGTAGATGTCTTCGGGGCTTCCCCCCACCTTCTTTTCTTCTGTTATTTTACCGAAGAGAGTACATACAACACTGGCAATACAAATTAAAACTGGGTGGGGGATGTTGCTTGCTTCTCTTCGTTGGTTTTCACTGTAGTTGTTGTGTGTTTTCTTCCACTTCAGCTGTCCATCATTTCTTCCTCCTGTACTTTTTTATTCTCTATTGTCCTGCTGTGTTCGTTATGTTTGTTGTCCCTTCCCCTGCTCTCCATCCAGCTTATGTTCCCTCGTTTTTCCATACCTCTGGCTCCTCTCTGTTGTTCTTTGCCTCCCGTCCTTCCTACTTCCGTCCCGTCCCTCCCTACCCCCCTTTCCCCTCCCCCCTCATCCCTCTCCCTCCCTGCAGCTCCCCTTTTTTCTTATGTGTTTGGTAGCCTCTTCTTTCACTGGTCTCTCCCCCCCCCCCCCCAAGAGGTGGGCTCTGGGGTCGGGGTGGACTGGCACGGAACACCATTGCCGGAGCTGGCAAGGCAACTATGCAGCTGCACACGCCACTAACAGCCCACTGTGAAGATAGGCCCCCTGGACCCGCCCCTACCAGGTGCCCTCTGGCCCCAGCCGACTATATGGGCATGCTCCAGCACAACGAGTGCCATCTTGTTGGCTGGGATGTGTGTGTGGGGAGTGCAGTGTGTATATGCGGCTGCAGCTTTTCAGCCTCCTGAGTGTCAATCACGGACCTGGCGAATCCTGCACCACTTTCCATTGGAATCGATTGTGCTTCACATGGCGCCAGTGCTAGCCCCTCAACAGTAACGGAATCAGTCCAGGTTCGGCGCCAGTTGTTGCTGTCATGAAAATCCATTAATTCCTTCCCGCCGTCAACACTTAGGGCGCGATTCTCCTCCCCCCCCCCCCCCCCCCCCCCCCCCACGCCGGGTGGGAGAATAGCGGGAGGGCCTCCCGACATTTTTCACACCCTCCCGCTATTCTCCCCCCCCTCCACGCCTGACCCATGCCACGAATGGCCGCTCGCTGTTTTTATGGTGAGCGGCGATTCTCCGAGGCTGATGGGCCGAGTGGCCGGGCCTTCGCGCCTGTTTCAACATGGCAGCAAACACACCTGCTTGCTGCCGTCATGAAATGGGCGCCAGATGCCCGTTTGGGGCATCTGGGGGCCCAAATGGCACGGCCGTACCACGGCCATGCCAAGGGGGGCATAGGCCCGCGATCGGTGCCCACTGATCGCGGGCCGTGCGTCCATAACGGACGCACTCTTTTCCCTCCGCCGCCCGCAAGATCAAGACGTGGCGGCTGAGGGAAAGACGGCAACTGCGCATGCGCGGGTTGACGTTATCCAACCTGCGCATGCGCGGCCGATGTTATCGGCCGCGTCAGCCGGCGTGATGCTTGACGTGCGGCCTTGACGACCGTCGCCAAGGCCGCGCTGCCGTGATGCACGGGGCCGCGCTCCTAGCCCCGCCCAGGTGAGAGAATCGGTCCCAGAAGTGGGCGTGAAGGCTGCCGTGGGTCACGGCCTGTCCTACAGCAGCCTTCACGATTCTCCGCATTTGCGGAGAATCTCGCCCTTAGTCTCAGGAATAGAGAATCCAGCCCCAGAGTTTTATAAAGGTTCAGCATAACCTGCTTGCTTTTGTACTCCATACCTCTTCTTATCTTGTCTGGAATCCTATTTGCTTTGCTAACTGCTCTCTCAATATGTCCTGCCTCCTTCAAAGATCTACGCATCAGAACTTTTGTCGCAGCACACTCTTTGGAACTGTGCCATTAAAATAGATTGCCTCTCCTTGTCCTATCTGTTTAAAATACATCACTTCACACAAGACCTGACATGGCAGATGGGGGTCAGCCAGCCAAAAGTCCATTGACTTCAGCAGCACCGTTAAATCCCTCTGGTGGGCAGCACCGGTAAAACACGCTATATCCTTGTGCAGTTGATTGGTAACATTTGCAGTGTTTGCCACATTCCAAGTTTGGCATCATTGGCAAACTTAGAAATTTTTGTATTCCAATATCTAAGCAATTTATACGTAATGGTCCTACCACTGACCCTTGGAAACACCACTGTTTGTCATCCTTCAGTCTGAAAAACAGCCATTTACCATAACTTGCATGTTTTGAACCTAAAGCTACATTTTTCTCCAAGCTGACACTGACTCTCTTATTAGATGGGTAGCCGTTGATAGTGATGGTGTTTCCCGTCCCTCCACCAAAAATGTTGGTGCGGAGTTCTTCCCTGCTTTGTAAGGTAGCTTCTCGGCTATTTAATGCTCTGAGGGGCAAGGTCTGTCTCCGAGAGCTGCTGGTCCTCTGATTGGCTGGCAGTTCTCTGAACCCAACAGCACCACTGCATCTAGTCCCAGTGCAGAAAAGCCAGGAACCAGATATAAGGTACGCCAAGTGGGCTGGTCACTTACAGGTCTCAATTGGGGTGATAGTGAATGGGCCACGTTGGCCCGCAGCCCACCCACCCCCCCCTCCCCAACCCTCCATTCCAAAAGTCCTACTTGACATTGTTCCTTGTTCTTCTCCGTAACATGTGATACAATAATCACTCTTTTTAAAAATAAATTTAGAGTACCCAATTCATTTCTTCCAATTAAGGGGCAATTTAGCGCGGCCAGTCCACCTAACCTGAACATCTTTGGGTTGTGGGGGCGAAACCCACGCAAACACGAGGAGAATATGCAAACTCCACACGGACAGTGACTCAGAGCCGGGATCGAACCTGGGACCTCGTGGCCGTGAGATTGCAGTGCTACCACTGTGCCACCGTGCTGCCCTAACAATGATCACTCTTACCCAAGTGGTCCCCATAGATATATGGGGCGGGATTCTCCGTTTCTGAGACCCAGTCCTGGCACCAACAGTGACTACGTGAACTTGTACGACAAAAGAAATCGGTGCTGCCGGTGAGGGGCTAGCACAGGTGCCACATGGAACACCATCGATTCCCATGAAAAATGGTGCAGGAGTCGCCGGGTCCGTGATCGACACTCGCAGGACAGACAAGGTACTGCCGCACATAAACATATACTCCCCTCACACACTTATCAAAGCCAACAAGATGGGACAGGTTGTGCTGGAGCGCCCACACAGCTGCTGGGTTGGCTGGAGCCAGAGGGCACCCAGGAGGGTGCCCCAGGCAGGACAGCTATACGACTCAGGGTATTAGGTTTAAAGCGGGCTGTTAGCGGCATGCACAGCTGCACGCCCCGAGTTGTCACAATCAGGAGTTTGTGTGCCTGTTAATATATTTTGATTGTATTGTTGTTTCAGTGCCAAGCAAACAAGAGGAAAGTAAAGATGATAGCGGCAAAGCTCTTCTTGCAGACCTACATTCTCGCCTTGCAAGAGGTAAATACTAATGCTAAGTGCATAGTTTCTGTTCCTATCAGTTTAATTTGAACTCAGTCATATTTTTTTAATTTATTGGGTTTTTTGCACATGGTATATTTACAGGTGTACACAAAGAGAAACAAAAAGCGGGTAATGAAAACAAAAACACGATATAGATAGCAAAACCACATCAATAATAATAAAAAACAAAAAACCAAGGGGTGGGAAAGTAAAAGCTGGGGAAGTGTTTATACATAGAAGCACTGGAGAGACAATTACATTGTAGATGTCTTCGGGGCTTCCCCCCACCTTCTTTTCTTCTGTTTTTTTACCGAAGAGAGTACATACAACACCGGCAATACAAATTAAAACTGGGTGGGGGATGTTGCTTGCTTCTCTTCGTTGGTTTTCACTGTAGTTGTTGTGTGTTTGCTTCCACTTCAGCTGTCCGTCATTTCTTCCTCCTGTACTTTTTTATTCTCTATTGTCCTGCTGTGTTCGTTATGTTTGTTGTCCCTTCCCCTGCTCTCCATCCAGCTTATGTTCCCTCGTTTTTCCATACCTCTGGCTCCTCTCTGTTGTTCTTTGCCTCCCGTCCTTCCTACTTCTGTCCCGTCCCTCCCTACCCCCCTTTCCCCTCCCCCCTCATCCATCTCCCTCCCTGCAGCTCCCCTTTTTTCTTATGTGTTTGGTACCCTCTTCTTGCACTGGTCTCTCCCCCCCCCCCCCCCCCCCCCCCCCCCCCTCCACCCGCCTGGGTCTTTCCTCCCTTCCGTCTCTTATGTTTTGGATACTTTCCCCTAGGTCTTGGCTAGTTGATTATTTATTTGTTCGTTGGCCACAAACAGGTCCCAGAACAGTTGGGTGAATGGCTCCCATGTTCTGAAGAAGCCATTTTCTGACCCCCGGGTGGGAATTTGATTTTCTCCATTTGGAGAAATTCTGAGAGGTCGGACAGCCAGTCTGCTGCTTTAGGTGGTGCTGCTGACAGCCAGCTGAGCAGTAGGTGATCAGGGAGGCAAAGGCAAGGGCGTCTGCCCTTCTCCCCATGAAGAGGTCTGGCTGCCTGATACCCCGAAGATCACCACTTTCGGGCATGGCTGCACCCTCGTCCCCGCCACTTTGAACATTGCCTCGAAGAAGGCTGTCCAATACCCAGCAAGACCAGAACAGGTGGGCGTGGCTTGCCAGCCTCCTTGGCACCGTTCACATCTGTCCTCCATCTCTGGGAAGAAGCTACTAATTCAGGTTTTTGTAAAGTGGGCTCTATGTATCACCTTTAGATGCGTTAGGTTGAGTCTTGCGCATGTGGAGGTGGAGTTGACCCTATGTAGTGCTTCACTGGAGAGTCCCCACCCTATTTTGAGCCCCCGGTCTTCCTCCCATTTCTTCCTTGTTGCGTCCAGTACAGTGCCTGCCCTCTCTACCAGTCGTTTGTACATGTTGCTATAGTTTCCTCTGCCTAGAATGTTTGCATCCAGTAACTCCTCTGGTAGTGTCTGTCGTGGTGGGCATGGGTACACCCTTGTCTCCTTCCATGGGAAGTTGTTATGCTACAGATACCTGAGTCTGTTGTCCTTAGCTAGCTGAAATTTCTCCGTCAGTTTATCCAGTGTTGCTCAGTTATATATTTAACAACAATTAGGAGACAGATCATTTCAGGATGAATTTCAATGGGAGAGGGTCATTCCAAACTTCTCATTATCCATATTCAAAGTTTCAAAAGTTGGTTCAAAATCACATAAGAAATTCTCGGGCAGTGACTGAAATGCAGATGTTCTGGAGATTATTATAAAAATATACACATCAAGGTCCCCAAAACAACAGATAACAGGTGAATAGGGCACTCAATATAACTCATACCTCTGCCACACTGTGTTAACTCAGCATTATTACAATCACGCAGCTCTACCTTGAGATGTTTTCCTGTATGGTTATACTCTGCAACCGCAAAACAGAAATGTAAATATTTTTATTCAGAACTCGCATCTTACTGAGGAGGATTCAGGCCAATTCCACATCCAACAACATGTTCTGAAAGCACTGTTCATATTATTGTCAATTCAGTTCCTAATTTATGTCTAAATAAGAATGCAAAGGAGAGAGCTCAAAGATAAAAGAGTTTATATCACAGTAATTACTTTTGTTTTGTAGTTCTGCCCACAATTCGAGATATTAAGAAACTGGATGGAATCAGACACAGAGAACCAGCCAATCTGAGTTGGGATGTTACTGTGTTCAGTCCAGAGTGGGTGAACATTGTTACATCGGTGAAGAGGAAAGGGGAGCAGGAAGCAAAACAGTTACGTCACTGGGAAATTACAGCATCAGCCATCCACGTTTTTCAGGCGTCACCTCATTTTAAATTGATTCTACAGCAAAATAGTGCAATGCACACAGGAAAATATGAGTTGGATTGTGAGATAACGATGATATACTTCAAACTCTGAAGCCATAGACTGCCTTGATAGTCGTAAATTTGACTCTTGGGCAGAGTCCACTGATCAGGGAAGCTGCAGTACTGCTGTTTCTGTTACAGTCTAAACAGGATTCAGTGAAAATTTAAAAATATACCTCTCTCCCAAGTCGAAACATTTCTTTTCATAAAGTTTTCATAGAATTTACAATGCTGAACGAGGCCATTTGGCCCATCGAGTCTGTACCAGCCCTTGGAAAGAGCATCCTACCTAAGCCCATACCTCCACCCTATACCCACACTGTATGTTCTCCCTGTGTTTGCGTGGGTTTCCTCCGGATGCTCCGGCTTCCTCCCACAATTCCCAAAGGAGTGCTTTTCAGATGAATTGGACATTCTGAATTCTCCCTCAGTGTACCCGATCAGGCACCAGAGTGTGGCGACTAGGGGATTTTCACAGTAACTTCATTGCAATGTTAATGTAAGCCTACTTGTGGCACTAATAAAGATTATTACTGTTATTACCTCCACCCTATCCCCGTAACCCCACCTAACCTTTTTTGGACACTAAGGGCAATTTAGAATACCCAATCCATGTAACCTGTACATCTTTGGGCTGTGGGAGGAAACCGAAGCACCCGGAGGAAACCCACGCAAACGGGGAGAACGAGCAGACTCCGCACAGACAGTGACCCAAGCTGGGAATCGAACCTGGGACCCTGCAGCTGTGAGCAACTGTGCTAACCACTAATCTACTATGCTGCCCTACAAGTTCAAGTAACTTGATGTAATGTTAGACCAAAGCTGATGCCATAGCCATTCTGAATACTAGATTTCATAATGAAACATTGTATTTGTGCATTGGCTCGGTATTAAATTTAACTTTATGAATGAACTCGCTTTTCTTTGAACAGGATCAGTTCAGGGCGGCAATCGCCACCCAGAGAGAAAATGGCACAAAAGATCAAGTGATCTTAGGGATCATTTTTGGTGACCCATTTTTCAACACCCAGGACCCACTGGTGGGTCGGGACCCTCACTTTGGAAAACACTGATATCGATAATCTAAGGGTGAATTTCAATGAGGGAACAACTTTCCCAATGTTTTATAATCCAGGCCTAAAGTTTCTAAAGTTGGTTAATAAAAGGATGCATAAAAGGGGCAACATTCCCGATGTACTAGAGATAGTTATTGTCTTCAGCATTTCATTGTCCCACCAATAATGAGTAAAAAAAATTTCTGGTGGGGTTGTTTGTGGCTGAAGGATTTTTACTTTAACCACAGAGCTCGTTCATCCTTATGAATGTGTCCTATTTCGCTTCTACCTGAGAAGTCACGGGATGTCCTTAGTTTACTTCAAGGTTTAGAAGTTGGCACCTGGAACTATGCAGCACTTTCCCTCCATTGAGCAATGAAGTATCATTTGGATTCCATGAAAAAGAAGAATGTTACTAAATTAAGCAAGTGGATAACGGAAGGTCCTTTAGAAAGATAGGTCTTGGTGCCGGGTTTCAACAAAATTGTCACCATAGTGAATACATTCCACTCACCAGTACATTATATGCTACTGAATACACAGTTAATTCAGAATTTCTTATGATTTTGCAACAACTATCTGAACATCCTGGTGTCCTCAATTCAATAAATAATGAAACAGAACACTTTGTGTGTATTGGCACAGTTAAGTCAATCGTTGGTCTGCAGTTTGTGAATCCTACAGGTTCAAATTAGCATTATATATGAAACTGCTAATACATGAGTAACATCAGGTGACCCATTCAAAGAGGTTCTAACAATGGCTCATCAGCCTATGAATAAACTATTTTGGAACGAAGGAACAACATCAATTTGAGAACATGCCACAGGCACTTCTGCGAAATTGAAATAGCAACAAATAAGAAAAAAGCAATCATAACCTAATTCTTCAATGAATGTTGCTGCTAATTCAGTTTGTAATTGGTTTAAACAAGAATGCTTAGGGGAGAATTGGAACAAATGGGTTTCTGTCATATTAATACATTTTGTTTTGTAGTTCCACCCTCAATCGGTGATATTGAGAAACCGGATGAAATCAGACACTGTGAGACAGTCAATCTGAGTTGGGATGTTGCTGTGTTCAGTCCAGAGGTGATGACCATTGTTACATCGGTGAAGAGGAAAGGGGAGCAGGAAGCAAAACAGTTATTTTCCTGGGAAATTACAGCAGAGCAAGTGTCAGGACCAAAGCGTGTAACTACTCCGCTAAAACATAAACCGAATTTGTGCAAGAAAGATGATTCCTTCACAGCTGAGGTTCCAGATTTACAACGCATGTCTGATGGATGTTTCCTTATCCCCTGCTCCATTTCACTGAGGCCTGATATATCCAAGGACGA
Source organism: Scyliorhinus canicula (assembly GCF_902713615.1). Lineage (NCBI taxonomy): Eukaryota > Metazoa > Chordata > Chondrichthyes > Carcharhiniformes > Scyliorhinidae > Scyliorhinus > Scyliorhinus canicula. The sequence continues at coordinate 159,613,410 of NC_052154.1, forward strand.
TGGTGCTGAGTTAATCATTGAAGTTACACAGGATTCGGAGGAAACTCAGAGTAAAAGCACAGTACTAGAAATCACAGCAGGTAATTTCTACATTTTACACATCAGACAAACTCCTGTGCAATGGTGGTGAAAACCTTTAGCTGCAAGTTGGGACACCAATATAAAGATAGCTTGAAATGTTATTTCCCTTTAATATTCCAATACGATTTGGCAAATCTGATATAGTTTGCAATTTTGGAGCCACAGTACAATAATTTGGTCAGAAGTAGTTTCCTGCTTTATATGAGAATTGTAGGAATTCCTGAGCTAAATGCCCATTACCAGATTTATATCAGTATACTGTGGGTAGTGTGCTGGATGTCAATGTCGATTGAAATATGTGCAGTAAATATTGGTGCTCTCTGAAACAGTTTAAGAAATCATTGGCTGCACATAGGAACTATCATCCTCCAGCAATATAACTGGTAGACATTAATTTCTACAATTGTCCTCAGCTTCTTCTGCTGCTTTACTGTTAGCTTCTAGCTTGTATTTTACATTTCATCCTGCTGACCTTTAAGTGACCCATGATAACTGCATTTTTATCAATGTCATGCTTGGCAACTATCCTGGTACCACACATGTGGCTGAGAAAAAAGTCAGATTCTGGATCCTGGATTCACTGCTAGTACTCTTCCCAAACATAGGAAATGGATAACGTGGGGGAAACTGCTTGGCTGCGCACATGTATGTAATGACTAAGAATGAATCAGGAATGGATCTGTAGTGGATTTTTCATATCATTCCTGGATGAAGTTTGATGACAACTGTAATGTCCCACAATGGGCGTGGAGGTCAGATCTTGTGAAATGTTGACATTTCCCCCCATTTTCTTGAGTTCTGGCTTCTCCGTCCATGGTAATTGACCCTACATTGGATAGACATTCTTGAATTGTGACAGAAAACACTCAGGATGGGGCAGCATGGTGGCTGTGGTTAGCACTGCTGCCCCACGGCGCTGAGGTTCCAGGTTCGATCCCGGCTCTGGGTCACTGTCCGTGTGGAGTTGCACATTCTCCCTGTGTTTGCGTGGGTTTCGTGGGATGCACAGGGTTGCGGATTGGCCATACCAAATTGCCCCTTAATTGGAAAAAATGAATTAGGTACTCAAAAATTATTTAAAAAAAGAAAACACTCAGGATAATATGTATTCAAGCTGTCATTGTAGTCAGTGAGTGAAACCTTGTTCCTTATCTTCTGCTGTTCTTCAGCTGAGATTATTGTTAAAAACTGTGGAAATGTAATGTTTTCTTGATGAGAAATCAGAATTCATGTTTGGACAGATTTTATTCTGCCAGTTGTTTTGAGTGATGTTTACGGGCATCATTATAGTGAATATTGCTGCAGCCCTTAAAACCTTTCATTATACATCTGTCTAAAAAACTACCCAGATTGTAATCACCTATCCTGTTTCTGCTGTTAGTATTTCTTCACCCAGGGCAGCACGGTGACTCAGTGGTAGCACTGCAGTCTAACGGCACCGAGGTCCCAGGTTCGATCCCGGCTCTGGGTCACTCTCCGTGTGAAGTTTGTACTTTGTCCCCGTGTGCTTTGCACCCACAACCCAAAGATGTGCAAGGTAGGTGAATTGAACATGCTAAATTGCCCCTTAATTGGTAAAAATGAATTGGGTACATTAAATTTATTTTTAAAAAAGTATTTCTTTACCCAAATCTGTGGAATTCCCGCTCTAGTGAAGCAGTTATGACTACGTCATTGAATGTTTTTAGGGAAAATATAGATAGATCTTTGAACAGTAAAGCAATTAAGAGTTATGGTGAGCCAGCAGGTAAGTGGAGCTGAGTCCACAAAAAGATCAGGGGCGGGATTCTCCCCTACCTGGCGGGGCGGGGGGTCCCGGAGTAGCGGGGTGGCGCCAAGTACTCCGGCGTCGGGCCTCCCCAAAGGTGCGGAATACTTTGTTGGCACCACGCCGACCTGCGCCATAACCGGCACCAACGGCCTTTGACGCCCGGCGCCGGGGCTTCGCTGGTTCGCGCATTCGCCGTTGGTGACGTCACCACCGGCGCATGCCCGTTGGAGGATTCTCTTCTGCCTCCGCCATGGTGTAGGCCGTGGCGGCGGCGGAAGAAAAAGAGTGCCCCCACGGCACTGGCCACCGTGGGGGCACCCCCCGGGTCTATTCGCCCCCCCAGGACACCGGGGACCGCTCGCGCCACCGATCCCGCCACCACCAGAGGTGGTTCAAACATCGGCGGCGGGAGAGGCCTCCCAGCGGCGTGACTTCGGCCCATCGCGGGCCGGAGAATTGCCGCAGGGGGCTCGCCGCTCGACGTGGCGCGATTCCCACCCCCGCCAATTCCCGGGTGGCACAGAATTTCTGCCACGGCGGGGGCGGGATTTTCAGCGACCCCGGGCGATTCTCCGACCCCACGCATCTCCTGATGTGGAGATGCCGGCGTTGGACTGGGGTGAGCACGGTAAGAAGTCTTACAACACCAGGTTAAAGTCCAACAGGTTTGTTTCAAACACGAGTCTTAAAAACGAGTGCGCCGAGAGCCCGTGTTTGAAACAAACCTGTTGTACTTTAACCTGGTGTTGTAAGACTTCTCACAAAAAGATCAGCAACGATCTTATTGAATGATAGAGCGAGATCGAGGGGGCAGATCACCTAACCCTGCTCCCAGTTCCTATGTTCTTTTGTTCCTATATTTCCCAAAGATTAACGGGCGTGATTCTCCCAAAGGGAGACAAAGGGCGCGATTCTCCGCTCTCACGCCGGTTCGGAGAATAGCACGCCACGCGATTTTCACGGCGACGCCGGTCCGACGCCCTCCCGCTATTCTCCGAACCCCGCACAAACTACACGTTGGCATTCCCGGCAAAGGTCTCGACAGACCCCCCCAACACGACCAGAAGCCCGACTTTTTGGCCCCACGCTATTCTCTGGCCCAGATGGGCCGAAGTCCCGACGTCATCACCCAATGTTTTCACGCCAGCCAACACACCGGCTTTTCAAGTTTGTCAACCAGTCATGCTGGCTGACGAGAGCATCGAGGAGGTGAGCGCACCGCTCAGCGCAAAGCTCAGCGCACTGCTGTAGTCTGGCCACAACGGGGAAGGCATCCCCGAGAACGGGAAGGAGGTCCAGAGCGGGGGGGGAGGGGGACGGGGGGGACCGGGGGGAGGGGGGGGACGGAGGGGGGGATGGAGGGGGGGAGTGTGGGAGACGGAGGGGGGAGTGGGGGAGACTGAGTGGGGGAGACTGAGGGGGGAGTGGGAGACGGAGGGGTGGAGTGTGGGAGACGGAGGGGGGAGTGTGTGAGACTGAGGGGGGGAGTATGGGAGACTGAGGGGGGAGTGGGGGAGACTGAGGGGGGGAGTGGGAGACGGAGGAGGGGAGTGTGAGAGACGGAGGAGGGGAGTGTGGGAGACTGAGGGGGGAGTGGGAGACTGAGGGGGGAGTGTGAGAGACGGAGGAGGGGAGTGTGGGAGACTGAGGGGGGTGTGGGAGACTGAGGGGGGGAGTGTGGGAGACGGAGGGGGGGAGTGGGGGAGACTGAGGGGGGTGTGGGGGAGACAGAGGAGGGGAGTGGGAGACGGAGGGGGGGAGTGGGGGAGACTGAGGGGGGAGTGGGAGACTGAGGGGGGTGTGGGGGAGACAGAGGAGGGGAGTGGGAGACGGAGGGGGGGAGTGGGGGAGACTGAGGGGGGAGTGGGGGAGACTGAGGGGGGAGTGTGGGAGACGGAGGGGAGGTGTGGGAGACGGAGGGGGGGAGTGTGGGAGACTGAGGGGGGAGTGGGGGAGACTGAGGGGGGAGTGTGGGACTGAGGGGGGGAGGGGAGTGACTGAGGGGGGAGTGTGGGAGACTGAGGGGGGAGACTGAGGGGGGAGTGGGAGACTGAGGGGGGAGTGGGAGTGGGGGAGTAGGGAGAGAGTGAGCGAGTGACTCGTCCAACCCCGGTTACAAAATGTCTGCCACCATGCCATGGCGTGCCGGTCACGAGGACACGGCCGCTGGTTTCCCTGTGCCTTACGGCCACAGGCCACTGATGCACCGGTGAGGAGGACGTAGTTAACTGCCCGTTGGATGCAGAAAGTGATCAGGGGTTAGGCTGCCCGCCTGGCAGCAGCGCGACCAGGCCACCGGGACACACAGGTATCCCATGGCTGGCGGCTGCCGAGGTGTCGACTAACCTCCGTCTAACACAGGGGTGGGCAAACTTTTCCGTGCAAGGGCCACATTCAAAAATTCACAATTCACAAAGGGCCGCATAGTATATTAAGTAAAATAATTACTTCACCCGGTTATGATTCTGAGCGCCTCATATAGAACATACACAGCACAGAACAGGCCCTTCGGCCCTCGACGTTGTGCCGAGCAATGATCACCCTACTCAAGTCAATGTATCCACCCTATACCAGTAAGTAACCCAACAGCCCGCCTCCATTAACCTTAAAAAAAATTTAAAAAAAAAAAAAAAAATTAAAAAAAAAAATTTAAAAAATTTTTTTTTTTTTTTTTTTTTTTTAATGACTTGGCGGGCCGCAGAAATACCTTTGGCGGGCCGCATGCGGCCCGCGGGCCGTAGTTTGCCCACCCCTGGTCTAACATGTCCCGTTTCTCTGCCCCCACCACCCTTCTGTAGGTTAGCACGATGTCTGTGAACAGAACGGCTATGTTCTGCGCAGTGGTTGGGGCCGCTGCACTGCATTTGGAGATGGAGCAGCATCCACACCCACAACCCGCAGTGGATGCAGGGCCAGCTGCAGCAGCAGAGGGAAGGGCCGAGGAGCTGCCAGTCGTCGAGCAGCATGGTGGGGAGGAGGAGGGGGAGGAGGAGAGAGTGAGGGTGCAGCCACGGAGCCAGAGGCGACGACCAAGGCCGAGGGTGTAACGTGCCCGGATATCTTTCCTAACAGTGACGGACATCACCTGCAGGATGAGGCTCCGGCTGAGTAGGGGGACGGTGACACATATCTGTCACCTCGTGGCGAACCTCGCCCCACGTGGAACGGGGGGAGGACACGCGATCCCGGTTGCCACCAAGGTGACGGTCGCTCTTAACTTCTATGCGACCGGCTCCTTCCAGTCTCCGAGCGGGGACCTCTCCGGGATCTCCCAGTCATCAGTGCACAGGTGCATCCGGGATGTGACCGACACCCTCTATGCCATCGCCGATCGCTACGTCACCTTCCCTGAGGACCGAGCAAGTCAAGATTCACGAGCTCGTGGATTTGCCAGCGTGGCCGGGATACTGATGGTGCAGGGTGCAATCGATTGTGTTCACATCCCCATACGCCCGCCTGCAGGGGACAGGGAGGTTTTCACAAACAGGCGGGGGTCATACTCCATGAATATCGCGGGGGGGTGCCAGAGCGGTCCTCCCGCGATTCTCCCACCCGGCGTGGGAGCAGAGAATCGAGCCCCTCATTTCTGGAATCAATCTAGTGAACCTCTTCTGAACTGCCTCCAATGCCATTACATCTTTCCTCAAATAAGGGGTCTGAAACTGCACAATACTCCAGGTGCAGTCTTACCAATGCCTTGTATAGTTGCAACAACACTTCCTTACCTTTATACTCAATTCCTTTTGTTATAAATGCCAACATTCCATTTACTTTCCTTATTATCTGCTGCACCTGCATGCTCCTTTTCTGTGACTCATGCACAAGGACACCCAGATCCCCCTGTATCGGAGCACCCCAAAGTCTCTCCCCATTTAAATAATAATTTGCCTTTCCAGTTTTTTCACCAAATGCATGACCTCACACTTATCCACGTTAAACTCCATCTACCACATTTTGGCCCACTCTTCTAACCTATCTATATCCATTTGTAAGGTTCTTATTTCCTCACTGCAACTTACTGTCCCACCTATTTTTGTGTCATCTGCAAATTTGGCCATAGATCCTTCTATCCCGGTATCCAAGTTGTTAATGTAGATTGTAAATAGCTGGGGCCTAAGGACCAACCCCTGTGGCACCCACTAGTTCCATCTTTCCATCCAGAAAAAGACCCATTTATCCTGACAGTCTGTCTCCTGTCCATCAGCCAGTCTTCTATCCAAGCTAATAAATTTACCCCTAATCCCATGTGATCTCACCTTGTGAATTAAATTTCTGTGCAGCACATTATTAAACGCCTTCCAGAAGTCCAGATATATTACATGTACAGGGTCCCCATTATCCACTTTGCTTGTTACATCGAAGAACTTAAGCAACTTAGTCAAACATGATTTGCCCTTCATAAAACCATGCTGACTCTGATGGATAGCGCTTTGGCATTCCAAATGTCCTGATATTACGTCCTTGATAATTGATTCTAACAATTTTCGAACAACAGATGTTAAACTAACAGGTCTGTAATTTCCCACATTCTGCCGCCCTCCCTTTTTGAATAAGGGCATTACGTTAGCATTTGTTCAATACACCAGAACCTTTACCGTGTCCATGGAATTTTGGAATATCATAACCAGTGGATCCACTATCTCTGCTGCCACTTCCTTTAACATCCTAGATGTAGGCCATCAGATCCTGGGGACTTGTCGGCCCCCAATCCAAGAGTTTGTTGAGTACCGTTTCCCTATTGATGCTGATTGTTCCAAGTTCCACCTTTTCTATTACCTCTGAATTGCCCATTCCTATAGGAATGGCACTAGTGTCCCCCACCGAGGCAAAGTATTGATTTAGCATCTCTGCCGTGTCTGTGCTCCCCACTATTAACTCACCAGGTTCATCCTCCAATGGGCCAACATTCACCTCAGCGACTCTCTTCCCTTTTATGTACCTGTAGAAGCTTTTGCTATCCTTTTTGATATTCTGTGATGTTTTTTGTCCGTAATTTACCTTGGCTCTTTTAATTACTTTTTTAGTATCCTTTGGTTATGTTTGAAAGCACCACAATCTTCTAGCCTGCCACTGGCCTTTGCAATATGATATAACTTAGTTTTTGTCTTTATAATGTCCTTGACTTCCTTCATCGAAAAATCATAGAATTTACTGTGTAGAAGGAGGCCGGTCGGCCCATCCAATCTGCACCAGCCCTTGGAAAGAGCACCCCACTTTTGTTTTGATAAATTTAAAGTATCCAATTCATTTTTTTTCCAGTTAAAGGCAATTTGATGTGGCAATCTACCTACTCTGCACATCTTTTGGGTTGTGGTAGGAAACAGGAGCACCCGGAGGAAACCCACAGGGAGAACATGCAGACTCTACACAGACAGTGACCCAAGTTGAACCTTGGACCCTGGAGCAGTGATGCGACAGTGCTAACCACTGTGCTACCGTGCTGCCCCTTGTTTAGACTGGACGCTTTTTACCCTTGTTCCCATCTTTCTTCCTCACTGGGATATATTTCAGTTGTGAGAAATTGAGATCTCCTTAAACAACTGTCACTGTTCAGCAGCTGCCCTACCTTTCAGCCTTCCTGCCCAGTATATACGGGCTAAATCTGTCAAGCCTCTGTAATTTTCTTTGTTTAATTCCAGAACACTAGTGTGGCCCCCAAACTGAATATTGAATTCTACCGTATTATGGTCACTACTCCCTACTGGATGCTTAACTATGAGGTCATTAATTAATCCCTCCTCATTACCAAATACCTCCCTGGTTGGTTCCCAACATACTGTTCCAGGAAACAGTCTCTAATGCATTCAATGAACTCTGCCTCCAGGCTACTCTTGCCAATTTGATTCCTGCAGTCGATGTGCATATTGAAATCAGCCATTATTATTGCCGTACCTTTCTTGCAAGCCCCCAGTATTTCCTGGTTTCTACTGTGCCCCACTGTAGAACTACTGTTTGGGGACCTATAGATTACTCCTACCAAGGACTTCTTCCCTTTGTTATTTCTTGGGCGCGATTCTGCGCCCCCCCACGACGGGTCGGAGAATAGCGGGAGGGCCTTCCCGACATTTTTCCCGACCTCCCGCTATTCTCCCCCCCCCCCCCCCCCACCCCCCCCCCCCCCCCCCCCCCCCCCCCCCCCCCCCCCCCCCCCCCACGGCCGCCCCATGACACGAATCGCTGCTCGCCATTTTCTTTACGGCTAACAGCGATTCTCCCCTATCCGATGGGCCGAGTTCCCAGGCCTTTACGGCCGTTTTCACGAACTCAAACATACCTGCTCTCACCGTTCGTGAAAACGGCTGCAAAGTGCCGTTCTGGAGAACCATGGCATGGGCCCGCGATCGGTGCCCACTTGCCCATCCGAAACCCGCTTGCTGCTTGCACTTCGATACAAAGCTTTTAAATTTGTTTTGTTAAATTTCCCTACTCTTCCTTCGTGCATAAAGACATTCATCTGTTCTGTCCCTCACTTTTATTTTCTTGTAACCATTCACCACATTCCTAACTTGCACTCTTCCCTCTTCATTTAAATTGGGCTTTCTAGTTTCCCCTACAATTGAACCCCAACCCCACCCCCCAACCCCCGCACTTAGTTTCAAGTTTTAGTTTTCAAGCCCGGCGGAAGTCCGCGCATGCGCCGGTGCGTCAGCGGCTGCTGACGTCATACCGGCGCATGCACGGGGGAGGGAGTCTCTTACGCCCCCGTCATGGTGAAGGCCATGGCGGAGCGGAAGAAAAAGCTTGAAAACTAAAACTTGAAACTAAATGCTGGGGGTGGGCGTCAATTGTTGGGAAGACTAGAAAACTAAAACTTAAAACTAAAACTTGAGACTTTTCAACTAGTTTTAGTTACGCAATTCGCTAGGGCCCTGGTCCCAGTATGATTCAGATGAAGACGATCCCTTCGCAACAGGTCCCCTCTTCCCCAGTACTGGTATCAATGTCCCATGAATTCAAACCCAATTCCCCCACATCATTCTTTGAGCCATGCATTTACCTCCGTAATATTATTGATCCTGTGCCAATTAGCTTATGGTTTAGGTAGTAATCAGAGATTATTACCTTTTTGCTAATAATCTTGTTCTACCTATGTTCTTGGTACCAGGGTGGACCACGACAACTGGATCTTTACCCTCTCACTCCAAGTTCCTCTGCAGCCCAGATGAGATATCCTGAACCCGAGCACCAGGGAGGCAAGACAACCTTCGGGATCCTCGATCCTGGTCACAGAGAACAGTGACAATGCCTCTAACTATACTACCCCCGATTACAACTACATTTATTTTCTTTCCCCCCACTTGAATGGCTCCCTGTGCCATGGTGCTGTGGTTAGTTTGCTAATCCTCCCTACAGACTCCATACCTGTCCAGACAGGGAGCAAGAATCTCAAACCTGTTGGACAGGGATAAAGGCTGAGGCTCCTGCATCCCGACCTCTTCGATCCCTTTACCTTCCTCACTCGCAGTCACACCCTATGGTCTCGGACCACTGGCTGAATTTAAGGTAGTTCTGCGAAGGGCAGCATGGTAGCACAGTGGTTAGCACAATTGCTTCACAGCTCCAGGGTCCAAGGTTCGAATCCCGGCTTGGGTCACTGTCTATGCGGAGACTGCACGTTAAACTATAATAAAGTGGGTTTTCAAATTTAACAGTTTCCCTATTAGCCAATCAAACCACAGCCTTCCTGGGATGACCTTTGTTTTTTTTTCCACAGTTGGAACTCTGTCAGTTTCAGTGAGAGAGGCAGTACGTCCTTACCTTCCCGAGTTGCAATCTGTTTAATTATTGGTCCTCTCCATTGCGGTGTCTGGAACTCCTCTCTCTGGAGTGTCTGCTCCCTCGAGACTTACCAGTCACTTCTCCCCCTTGTAGCCTCAGCTGAGGCTACAAAGTCTGGGAAATGCACTCAGCCAAAGCAGCAATCCCAGTGGATTTGCCATAGCATTCATTCCTGGATGAAGTTTGATCACAATCGTAATGTTCCACAATGGGCTTGCAGGTCAGGTCTTGTGAAATGTTGACATTTCCCTCCATTTTCTTGAGTTCTGGGTCCCTTGCTTTTCTTCCCATGGCAATTGTTTCTTCAAGGGACAGATATTCTTGAATTATGATTGAAAACACTCAGGATAATATGTATTCAAGCTATGGTGTCCCGGAGTTCTGTCCTATCACCTAGGTGTTCGGATGTTGGCTACAGCGTGTGTGGTGTTGCCTCCCACAGTGATCAAGCACAGTGTCCGGGCATCAAGGTGCAATTAGGATGCTGGGAAATGACTCCCACATGCTACATGGCCCGCCCACCCATGGAAATCCACTTGGGTTGTCTGAAGTGCTCGCTTAACCAAGATTGCCAATTCCCTATTAACAATAGCCTTCAGTCGCACAGCCAGAGACCTTGGCAGTCGGCAAGGGTTATGGGTGGTTGGTGCGGCAGACGGGCAGGGATAAGGGTTGTCCCCGGAACGGGTGATACGATCCAGGGTTTGGCATGGTGGTGCCGCACATGGTTGCTTCCCCCGGTTGCTGCTCCAGTGCCTCCCCCCACCATCGCATAGCAGCCTGAGCACTAGGGCAGCAAGCCCAGCAACACCCGGGCTCTTTGCCTGTGAGCAAAGATGGCTACTTCCCGCCTCACTCCCCACAGAAGCCCTTCCGCCAGGTTTACATTTTTCGAAAGGAGTATGAATCGGCGGCGGCGCGAGCACTTGCTGGGGAGGCCGCTGATTCATGGGAGGCTGTTGGATATAATAATAATAATCTTTATTATTATCACAAGTAGGCTTACATTAACACTGCAATTAAGTTACTGTGAAAATCCCCTAGTCGCCACACTACTGTGCCAGTTCAGGTACACAGAGGGAGAATTCAGAATGTCCAAATTACTTAACAGCATGTTTTTTGGGACTTGTCGGAGAAAAACGGAGCACCCGGAGGAAAGCCACACAAATACAGGGAGAACGTGCAGACTCCACGCAGACTCCACGCAGACTCCACGCTATGGCGAGATCCCGATTTCACCTACGGGAGGGGGCCGGTTGCATGTCAAACTGTTTGGCACCTGGCAAGGTTCTCATTTCCGGCTCCTGCCCCAATTACCCTGGCCTTGTTTTGCGAGAGCGAGAGCGCGACAAGGCCGGAGAATTGTGGCCTAACTGCATCAAAGTGATCTGCTGGTACCTAACTAGTTACTCTAATACTGATGGATTTCATATGATTGTTCAGAAAAACTGGACATTTATTTCTGCTACATCGGACTACATTAGACATGTGCAGGTGTTCAGACAAATGTCTTGTTGAAGTGCTTTCAGAAATTCCTAAGAAAGTAACTTGAAGAAGAATTAGAACAATAGAGTTGTAATAATGTCATATTCAGGATTCAAATATTATTGATTCAGATCAGTTTCTTTGCTGGCTAATATGTATTGATTATTACTATTTAAGAGCAAGAAAAACCAAAAGAAAGTGAAGGTGACACTGGAAGTGCAGTTTTTGAGAAGGCGAATGCTCCCATTGCAAGAGGTGAATATTATGCCAAGTATATATAATTTCTATTCTTATTGATGCACTCAGTCAGGTATTCTATTACAATGAGCGTACAGATCAGTGATTTTCAAATTATTTTCTGGCAACACGCTTTTACCAAATGCTAGCCTTCGTGACCCACACCACGTTCATTTCCTACTTAGGTGAGTCTGTCTTCACTTTTAGAACATAGAACATTACAGCACAGTACAGGCCCTTCGGCCCTCGATGTTGCGCCGACCTGTGAAACCATCTGAAGCCTATCTGACCTACACTATTCCATTTTCATCCATATGTCTATCCAGTGACCACTTAAATGCCCTTAAAGTTGGTGAGTCTACTACTGTTGCAGGCAGGGTGTTCCACACCTCTACTACTTTCTGAGTAAAGAAACTGCCTCTGACATCTGTCCTATATCTACCACCCCTCAATTTAAAGCTATGTCCCCTCGTGTTGGTCATCACCATCCGAGAAAAGAGACTCTCACTGTCCACCCTATCTAACCCTCTGACTATCTTATATGTCTCTATTAAGTCACCCCTCAGCCTTCTCCTCTCTAACGAAAACAACCTCAAGTCCCTGAGCCTTTCCTCGTAAGACCTTCCCTCCATAACAGGCAACATCCTAGTAAATCTCCTCTGAACCCTTTCCAAAGCTTCCACATCCTTCCTATAATGTGGTGACCAGAACTACACGCAGTACTCCAGGAGCGGCCGCACCAGGGTTATGTACAGCTCCAGCATGACCTTGTGGCTCCGAAACTCAATCCCCCTACTGATAAAGGCTACCACACCATATGCCTTCTTAACAGCCCGATTAACCTGGGTGGCAACTTTCAGGGATTTATGTACCTGGATGCCGAGATCTCTCTGTTCATCTACACTACCAAGAATCTTGCCATTAGCCCAGTACTCTGCATTCCTGTTACTCCTTCCAAAGTGAACCACCTCACACTTTTCCGCATTAAACTCCATCTGCCACCTCTCAGCCTAGCTCTGCAGCTTATCTATGTCCCTCTGTATCCTATAACATCCTTCAGCACTATCCACAACTCCACCGACCTTCGTGTCATCTGCAAATTTACTAACCCATCCTGCTACACCCTCTTCCAGGTCATTTATAAAAATGACAAACAGCAGTGGCCCCAAAAAAGATCCTTGCGGTACACCACTAGTAACTGAACTCCAGGATGAACATTTGCCATCAACCACCACCCTCTGTCTTCTTTCAGTTAGCCAATTACTGATCCAAACCGCTAATTTACCTTCAATCCCATACTTCTTATTTTCTGCAATACCCTACTGTGGGGAACCTTATCAAATGCCTTACTGAAATCCATATACACCACATCAACCGCTTTACCCTCATCCACCTGTTTGGTCACCTTCTCAAAAAACTCAATAAGGCTTGTGAGGCATGACCTACCCTTCACAAAACCGTGTTGAGTATCGCTAATCAACTTGTTCTTTTCAAGATGATTATCAACCCTATCTCTTATAACTTTTTCCAACATTTTACCCACAACCGAAGTAAGGCTCACAGGTCTATAATTACCAGGGTTGTCTCTACTCCCCTTCTTGAACAAGGGGACAACATTTGCTATCCTCCAGTCTTCCGGCACTATTCCTGTTGACAAAGGCGACATAAAGATCAATGCATTTATGATGCATTTAAAATTTATATAATTGATCTTCAAATATTTTTATTCTCCTTTTTCACATTTTCTCCCAAATTTGGAAGTGCAGATATGGAGGAGGCGAATGCTCCCATTGCAAGAGGTGAATACTATACCAAGTATATATAATTTCTATTCTTATTGATGCACTCAGTCAGGTATTCTATTACAATGAGCATACAGATCAGTGATTTTCAAACCATTTTCTGGCAACCCACTTTTACCAAATGCTAGCCTTCGTGACCCACACCAGGTTTATTTCCTGCTTAGGTGAGCCTGTCTTCACTTTTATGCATTTAAAATTTATATAATTGATCTTCCTCACTTTTAAAAAATATTTTTATTCTCCTTTTTCACATTTTCTCCCAAATTTGCACCCACCATCAATAAACAATAATCAGGAACGAATATAATGTCAATCCCCATATCAATAACAGTGATCCCATCCTCCCACCAAACCCCAAATATTAGCCCGTGTGTTAACATAAACAAATGACAAAAAGGAATCAGGAATCACTCAGAGTCACGATTAACACACACAATCCCTCTCCACCAACCCTCCCAACCACCCCCTCCAAATAATGTTCGATGTTATCCAGTTCTTGAAAGTGCATAATGAATAATGCCCATGAATTGTAGAACCCCTACATCCTTCCCCTCAGTTCAAACTTAACTTTCTGAAGAGTCAAGAAATCCAACAAATCCCCCCGCCACGCCAGGGCACAGGGTGGAGAGGTTGCTCTCCATCTCAGCATGATCCACCTTTGGGCGATCAGTGATGTGAAAACTACAACATCTGCCTCCGCGCCCGTTTACAATCCCGGCTGATCTGACACCCCGAATATGCCCTCCCGAGGGCCTGGGTCCAGTTTCATGTGCACCACTTTAAAGATTACCCTAAAAACATCCTTTTTGTAATCCTCCAGCTTTGGATAGGACCAAAACACCCCCCACACACACAACGTTCACGCACATTTTCTACCCACTGAAAGAACCGGCACATCCTTGTCCTTGTGAGGAGCGCTCTATATACCACCTTCAGCTGTATCAGCCCCAACCTCACGCATGAGGTGGAGGCGTTCACTCTCCGGAGCACCTCACGCCAGAACGCCTCCTCCATACCCTCTCCCAACTCTTCCTCCCACTTTGCTTTGATCCTTTTCAGTGGTGCTTTCTCCTCTTCCAAAGTATTTCCATAATCCACCGACACTACCCCCTTCTCCAATCCCCCTGGCGTCAGCACCTCCTCCAGCAATGTGGAGGCCGGCTCCACCGGGAAGCTCTGTATCTTCTTTCTGGCAAAATCTCGAACCTGCATGTATCAAAACATGTTCCCCTGCTCCAGCCCATACTTCGCTTCCAGCTCCTTCAATCCTGCAAACCGACCCCCAACAAACAAATCTTTCAGTGTCTTAATCCCCTTCTCCTCCCATTTCCGAAAATTTCCATCCCACTTCCCTGGCTGTGGTTCCCCCGAATCGGCATTTCCATTGACCCTGCCCCCAACCCGAAGTGTTGGTGAAACTGCCTCCAAATTCTCAATGAAGCTATTATTACCGGATTACCTGAGTATTTCCCCGGGGCCATCGGGAGCGGCGCTGCACAAACTCTCCTCCATTCTGACCCACTGGGATCAATCCCACTGACCCAGCTCCGCACCTTCTCCACATTCACCGCCCAGTAATGATACATCAGGGGCAAAATTCTCCGACCCCCAGCAGGGTCAAAGAATCGCCTGGGGGTGCCAAAAATCCCGCCCCCGCCGTGGCAGAGATTCTCTGCCACCCGGGAAGTGGCGGGGGCATGAATCTCGCCTCACCGATCGGAGAGGCCCCTGCGGTGATTCTCCGGCCCGGATGGGCCAAAGTCCCGCCGCTGGGAGGCCTCTCCCGCCGCCGAGGTTTAAACCACCTCTGGAACGGCGGGATCAACGGCGCGAGTAGGTGCCCGGGGTCCTGGGGGGGTGGGGGGCGATCGAACCCCGGGGGGTGCCGCCACGCTGGCCTGGCCCGTGTGTTGACATAAACAAATGACAATAAGGAATCAGGAATCACTCAGAGTCACGATTAACACACACAATCCCTCTCCACCAACCCTCCCAACCACCCCCTCCAAATAATGTTCGATGTTATCCAATTTTTGAAAGTGCATAATGAATAATGCCCATGAATTGTAGAACCCCACCATCCTTCCCCTCAGTTCAAACTTAACTTTCTCAAGAGTCAAGAATTCCAACAGGTCCCCCCCGCCATGCCAGTGCACAGGGTGGAGAGGTTGCTCTCCATCTCAGCATGATCCACATTCGGGCGATCAGTGGGGCGAAAACTACAACATCTACCTCCGCGCCCGTTTACAACCCCGGCTGATCCGAAACCCCGAAAATGCCCTCCCAAGGGCCTGGGTCCAGTTTCACGTGCACCACTTTAAAGATTACCCTAAAAACTTCCTTTTTGTAATCCTCCAGCTTTGGACTGGACCAAAACATATGAACGTGATTTGCGCTCCCCCCCCCCCCCCCCCCCACACACACACACACACACACACACAACGCTCACACACATTTTCTACACCCTCAAAGAACCGGCACATCCTTGTCCTTGTGAGGAGAGCTCTATATACCACCTTCAGCTGTACCAGCCCCAACCTCACGCATGAGGTGGAGGCATTCACTCTCCGGAGCACCTCACGCCAGAACGCTTCCTCCATACCCTCTCCCAACTCTTCCTCCCACTTTGCTTTGATCCTTTTCATTGGTGCTTTCACCTCTTCCAAAGTATTTCCGTAAACCACCGACACTACCCCCTTCTCCAGTCCCCCTGTCGTCTACACCTCCTCCAGCAATGTGGAGGCCGGCTCCACCGGGAAGCTCCGTATCTTCTTTCTGGCAAAATCTCGAACCTGCATGTGTCGAAACATTTTCCCTGCTCCAGTCCATACTTCACTTCCAGCTCCTTCAATCCTGCAAACTGACCCCTAACAAACAAATCTTTAGTGTCTTAATCCCCTTCTCCTCACATTTCCGAAAATTTCCATCCCACTTCCCTGGCTGTGGTTCCCCCGAATTGGCATTTCCCTTGACCCTGCCCCCAACCCGAAGTGTTGGCGAAACTGCCTCCAATTTCTCAATGAAGCTATTATTACCGGATTACCTGAGTATTTCACCGGGGCCATCGGGAGCGGCGCTGTACAAACTCTCCTCCATTCTGACCCACTGGGATCAACCCTTCTGACCCAGCTCCGCACCTCTCCACATTCGCCGCCCAGTAATGATACATCAGGTTTGGAAGACCCAAACCCCCTGCCTGCCTACCCCTCTGTAGCAGCACCTTTCTAACTCTGGCCACCTTCCGTCCCCATTTGAACGAGGCAATCGTTCCTTCAATCTCGCTGAAAAATGCCTTTGGCAGGAAAATCGGCAGGCATTGGAAAATAAACAGAAATCGTGACAACACGTTCATTTTAACCGCCTGTACCCAACCTCCCTGTGACAGAGGGAGACCATCCCACCTTGCCAGATCAGCTTTGATCTTACTTATGATGGTAAAGCGGCCCCTCCTGCTATTCACCGGCCTTGTTTCGCTCGAGAAAGAGCGCGACAAGGTCAGAGAATTGCACCCGAATTGCATCAAAGCGAACTGCTAGCAACTAACTAGTTACTCTAATACTGATGTTATGCACATGGTTTTCACAAGAACTGGACATTTATTTCTGCTATATGAGACTACATTAGACAGTGCAGGAGTTCGGAAAAATGTCTTATGAAGTGTTTTCAGAAATTCCTAGTTGAAGTAACTTGAAGAAGGATTAGAACGATGGAGTTATAATAATGTCACATTCAGGATTCAGATATTATTGATTCAGATCAGTTTCTTTGCTGGCTAATATGTATTGATTATTACTATTTAAGAACAAGAACAACCAAAGGGAAGTGAAGATGATACTGGAAGTGCAGATATGGAGGAGGCGAATGCTCCCATTTCAAGAGGTGAATACTATGCCAAGTATATATAATTTCTATTCTTATTGATGCACTCAGTCAGGTATTCTATTACAATGAGCGTA
Organism: Scyliorhinus canicula; assembly: GCF_902713615.1. NCBI lineage: Eukaryota > Metazoa > Chordata > Chondrichthyes > Carcharhiniformes > Scyliorhinidae > Scyliorhinus > Scyliorhinus canicula. The sequence continues at coordinate 159,630,521 of NC_052154.1, forward strand.
CAGTTCAGTGATTTTCAAACCATTTTCTGGCAACCCACTTTTACCAAATGCTAGCCTTCGTGACCCACACCAGGCTTATTTCCTGCTTAGGTGAGCCTGTCTTCACTTTTATGCATTTATAATTTATACAATAGATCTTCCTCACTTTAAAAAAAATATTTTTATTCTCCTTTTTCACATTTTCTCCCAAATTTGCACCCACCATCAATAAACAATAATCAGGAACGAATATAATGTCAATCCCCATATCAATAACAGTGATCCCATCCTCCCACCAAACCCCAAATATTAGCCCGTGTGTTAACATAAACAAATGACAAAAAGGAATCAGGAATCACTCAGAGTCACGATTAACACACACAATCCCTCTCCACCAACCCTCCCAACCACCCCCTCCAAATAATGTTCGATGTTATCCAGTTCTTGAAAGTGCATAATGAATAATGCCCATGAATTGTAGAACCCCTACATCCTTCCCCTCAGTTCAAACTTAACTTTCTGAAGAGTCAAGAATCCAACAAATCCCCCCGCCACGCCAGGGCACAGGGTGGAGAGGTTGCTCTCCATCTCAGCATGATCCACCTTTGGGCGATCAGTGATGTGAAAACTACAACATCTGCCTCCGCGCCCGTTTACAATCCCGGCTGATCTGACACCCCGAATATGCCCTCCCGAGGGCCTGGGTCCAGTTTCATGTGCACCACTTTAAAGATTACCCTAAAAACATCCTTTTTGTAATCCTCCAGCTTTGGATAGGACCAAAACACCCCCCACACACACAACGTTCACGCACATTTTCTACCCACTGAAAGAACCGGCACATCCTTGTCCTTGTGAGGAGCGCTCTATATACCACCTTCAGCTGTATCAGCCCCAACCTCACGCATGAGGTGGAGGCGTTCACTCTCCGGAGCACCTCACGCCAGAACGCCTCCTCCATACCCTCTCCCAACTCTTCCTCCCACTTTGCTTTGATCCTTTTCAGTGGTGCTTTCTCCTCTTCCAAAGTATTTCCGTAAACCACTGACACTACCCCCTTCTCCAGTCCCCCTGTCGTCAGCACCTCCTCCAGCAATGTGGAGGCCGGCTCCACCGGGAAGCTCTGTATCTTCTTTCTGGCAAAATCTCGAACCTGCATGTATCAAAACATGTTCCCCTGCTCCAGCCCATACTTCGCTTCCAGCTCCTTCAATCCTGCAAACCGACCCCCAACAAACAAATCTTTCAGTGTCTTAATCCCCTTCTCCTCCCATTTCCGAAAATTTCCATCCCACTTCCCTGGCTGTGGTTCCCCCGAATCGGCATTTCCATTGACCCTGCCCCCAACCCGAAGTGTTGGTGAAACTGCCTCCAAATTCTCAATGAAGCTATTATTACCGGATTACCTGAGTATTTCCCCGGGGCCATCGGGAGCGGCGCTGCACAAACTCTCCTCCATTCTGACCCACTGGGATCAATCCCACTGACCCAGCTCCGCACCTTCTCCACATTCACCGCCCAGTAATGATACATCAGGGGCAAAATTCTCCGACCCCCAGCAGGGTCAAAGAATCGCCTGGGGGTGCCAAAAATCCCGCCCCCGCCGTGGCAGAGATTCTCTGCCACCCGGGAAGTGGCGGGGGCATGAATCTCGCCTCACCGATCGGAGAGGCCCCTGCGGTGATTCTCCGGCCCGGATGGGCCAAAGTCCCGCCGCTGGGAGGCCTCTCCCGCCGCCGAGGTTTAAACCACCTCTGGAACGGCGGGATCAGCGGCGCGAGTAGGTGCCCGGGGTCCTGGGGGGGTGGGGGGCGATCGAACCCCGGGGGGTGCCGCCACGCTGGCCTGGCCCGTGTGTTGACATAAACAAATGACAAAAAGGAATCAGGAATCACTCAGAGTCACGATTAACACACACAATCCCTCTCCACCAACCCTCCCAACCACCCCCTCCAAATAATGTTCGATGTTATCCAATTTTTGAAAGTGCATAATGAATAATGCCCATGAATTGTAGAACCCCACCATCCTTCCCCTCAGTTCAAACTTAACTTTCTCAAGAGTCAAGAATTCCAACAGGTCCCCCCCGCCATGCCAGTGCACAGGGTGGAGAGGTTGCTCTCCATCTCAGCATGATCCACATTCGGGCGATCAGTGAGGCGAAAACTACAACATCTACCTCCGCGCCCGTTTACAACCCCGGCTGATCCGAAACCCCGAAAATGCCCTCCCAAGGGCCTGGGTCCAGTTTCACGTGCACCACTTTAAAGATTACCCTAAAAACTTCCTTTTTGTAATCCTCCAGCTTTGGACTGGACCAAAACATATGAACGTGATTTGCGCTCCCCCCCCCCCCCCCCCCCCACACACACACACACACACACACACAACGCTCACACACATTTTCTACACCCTCAAAGAATCGGCACATCCTTGTCCTTGTGAGGAGAGCTCTATATACCACCTTCAGCTGTACCAGCCCCAACCTCACGCATGAGGTGGAGGCATTCACTCTCCGGAGCACCTCACGCCAGAACGCTTCCTCCATACCCTCTCCCAACTCTTCCTCCCACTTTGCTTTGATCCTTTTCATTGGTGCTTTCACCTCTTCCAAAGTATTTCCGTAAACCACCGACACTACCCCCTTCTCCAGTCCCCCTGTCGTCTACACCTCCTCCAGCAATGTGGAGGCCGGCTCCACCGGGAAGCTCCGTATCTTCTTTCTGGCAAAATCTCGAACCTGCATGTGTCGAAACATTTTCCCTGCTCCAGTCCATACTTCACTTCCAGCTCCTTCAATCCTGCAAACTGACCCCTAACAAACAAATCTTTTAGTGTCTTAATCCCCTTCTCCTCACATTTCCGAAAATTTCCATCCCACTTCCCTGGCTGTGGTTCCCCCGAATTGGCATTTCCCTTGACCCTGCCCCCAACCCGAAGTGTTGGCGAAACTGCCTCCAATTTCTCAATGAAGCTATTATTACCGGATTACCTGAGTATTTCACCGGGGCCATCGGGAGCGGCGCTGTACAAACTCTCCTCCATTCTGACCCACTGGGATCAACCCTTCTGACCCAGCTCCGCACCTCTCCACATTCGCCGCCCAGTAATGATACATCAGGTTTGGAAGACCCAAACCCCCTGCCTGCCTACCCCTCTGTAGCAGCACCTTTCTAACTCTGGCCACCTTCCGTCCCCATTTGAACGAGGCAATCGTTCCTTCAATCTCGCTGAAAAATGCCTTTGGCAGGAAAATCGGCAGGCATTGGAAAATAAACAGAAATCGTGACAACACGTTCATTTTAACCGCCTGTACCCAACCTCCCTGTGACAGAGGGAGACCATCCCACCTTGCCAGATCAGCTTTGATCTTACTTATGATGGTAAAGCGGCCCCTCCTGCTATTCACCGGCCTTGTTTCGCTCGAGAAAGAGCGCGACAAGGTCAGAGAATTGCACCCGAATTGCATCAAAGCGAACTGCTAGCAACTAACTAGTTACTCTAATACTGATGTTATGCACATGGTTTTCACAAGAACTGGACATTTATTTCTGCTATATGAGACTACATTAGACAGTGCAGGAGTTCGGAAAAATGTCTTATGAAGTGTTTTCAGAAATTCCTAGTTGAAGTAACTTGAAGAAGGATTAGAACGATGGAGTTGTAATAATGTCACATTCAGGATTCAGATATTATTGATTCAGATCAGTTTCTTTGCTGGCTAATATGTATTGATTATTACTATTTAAGAACAAGAACAACCAAAGGGAAGTGAAGATGATACTGGAAGTGCAGATATGGAGGAGGCGAATGCTCCCATTTCAAGAGGTGAATACTATGCCAAGTATATATAATTTCTATTCTTATTGATGCACTCAGTCAGGTATTCTATTACAATGAGCGTACAGTTCAGTGATTTTCAAACCATTTTCTGGCAACCCACTTTTACCAAATGCTAGCCTTCGTGACCCACACCAGGCTTATTTCCTGCTTAGGTGAGCCTGTCTTCACTTTTATGCATTTATAATTTATACAATAGATCTTCCTCACTTAAAAAAAATATTTTTATTCTCCTTTTTCACATTTTCTCCCAAATTTGCACCCACCATCAATAAACAATAATCAGGAACGAATATAATGTCAATCCCCATATCAATAACAGTGATCCCATCCTCCCACCAAACCCCAAATATTAGCCCGTGTGTTAACATAAACAAATGACAAAAAGGAATCAGGAATCACTCAGAGTCACGATTAACACACACAATCCCTCTCCACCAACCCTCCCAACCACCCCCTCCAAATAATGTTCGATGTTATCCAGTTCTTGAAAGTGCATAATGAATAATGCCCATGAATTGTAGAACCCCTACATCCTTCCCCTCAGTTCAAACTTAACTTTCTGAAGAGTCAAGAAATCCAACAAATCCCCCCGCCACGCCAGGGCACAGGGTGGAGAGGTTGCTCTCCATCTCAGCATGATCCACCTTTGGGCGATCAGTGATGTGAAAACTACAACATCTGCCTCCGCGCCCGTTTACAATCCCGGCTGATCTGACACCCCGAATATGCCCTCCCGAGGGCCTGGGTCCAGTTTCATGTGCACCACTTTAAAGATTACCCTAAAAACATCCTTTTTGTAATCCTCCAGCTTTGGATAGGACCAAAACACCCCCCACACACACAACGTTCACGCACATTTTCTACCCACTGAAAGAACCGGCACATCCTTGTCCTTGTGAGGAGAGCTCTATATACCACCTTCAGCTGTATCAGCCCCAACCTCACGCATGAGGTGGAGGCGTTCACTCTCCGGAGCACCTCACGCCAGAACGCCTCCTCCATACCCTCTCCCAACTCTTCCTCCCACTTTGCTTTGATCCTTTTCAGTGGTGCTTTCTCCTCTTCCAAAGTATTTCCGTAAACCACTGACACTACCCCCTTCTCCAGTCCCCCTGTCGTCAGCACCTCCTCCAGCAATGTGGAGGCCGGCTCCACCGGGAAGCTCTGTATCTTCTTTCTGGCAAAATCTCGAACCTGCATGTATCAAAACATGTTCCCCTGCTCCAGCCCATACTTCGCTTCCAGCTCCTTCAATCCTGCAAACCGACCCCCAACAAACAAATCTTTCAGTGTCTTAATCCCCTTCTCCTCCCATTTCCGAAAATTTCCATCCCACTTCCCTGGCTGTGGTTCCCCCGAATCGGCATTTCCATTGACCCTGCCCCCAACCCGAAGTGTTGGTGAAACTGCCTCCAAATTCTCAATGAAGCTATTATTACCGGATTACCTGAGTATTTCCCCGGGGCCATCGGGAGCGGCGCTGCACAAACTCTCCTCCATTCTGACCCACTGGGATCAATCCCACTGACCCAGCTCCGCACCTTCTCCACATTCACCGCCCAGTAATGATACATCAGGGGCAAAATTCTCCGACCCCCAGCAGGGTCAAAGAATCGCCTGGGGGTGCCAAAAATCCCGCCCCCGCCGTGGCAGAGATTCTCTGCCACCCGGGAAGTGGCGGGGGCATGAATCTCGCCTCACCGATCGGAGAGGCCCCTGCGGTGATTCTCCGGCCCGGATGGGCCAAAGTCCCGCCGCTGGGAGGCCTCTCCCGCCGCCGAGGTTTAAACCACCTCTGGAACGGCGGGATCAGCGGCGCGAGCAGGTGCCCGGGGTCCTGGGGGGGTGGGGGGCGATCGAACCCCGGGGGGTGCCGCCACGCTGGCCTGGCCCGTGTGTTGACATAAACAAATGACAAAAAGGAATCAGGAATCACTCAGAGTCACGATTAACACACACAATCCCTCTCCACCAACCCTCCCAACCACCCCCTCCAAATAATGTTCGATGTTATCCAATTTTTGAAAGTGCATAATGAATAATGCCCATGAATTGTAGAACCCCACCATCCTTCCCCTCAGTTCAAACTTAACTTTCTCAAGAGTCAAGAATTCCAACAGGTCCCCCCCGCCATGCCAGGGCACAGGGTGGAGAGGTTGCTCTCCATCTCAGCATGATCCACATTCGGGCGATCAGTGAGGCGAAAACTACAACATCTACCTCCGCGCCCGTTTACAACCCCGGCTGATCCGAAACCCCGAAAATGCCCTCCCAAGGGCCTGGGTCCAGTTTCACGTGCACCACTTTAAAGATTACCCTAAAAACTTCCTTTTTGTAATCCTCCAGCTTTGGACTGGACCAAAACATATGAACGTGATTTGCGCTCCCCCCCCCCCCCCCCCCCCCACCACACACACACACACACAACGCTCACACACATTTTCTACACCCTCAAAGAATCGGCACATCCTTGTCCTTGTGAGGAGAGCTCTATATACCACCTTCAGCTGTACCAGCCCCAACCTCACGCATGAGGTGGAGGCATTCACTCTCCGGAGCACCTCACGCCAGAACGCTTCCTCCATACCCTCTCCCAACTCTTCCTCCCACTTTGCTTTGATCCTTTTCATTGGTGCTTTCACCTCTTCCAAAGTATTTCCGTAAACCACCGACACTACCCCCTTCTCCAGTCCCCCTGTCGTCTACACCTCCTCCAGCAATGTGGAGGCCGGCTCCACCGGGAAGCTCCGTATCTTCTTTCTGGCAAAATCTCGAACCTGCATGTGTCGAAACATTTTCCCTGCTCCAGTCCATACTTCACTTCCAGCTCCTTCAATCCTGCAAACTGACCCCTAACAAACAAATCTTTTAGTGTCTTAATCCCCTTCTCCTCACATTTCCGAAAATTTCCATCCCACTTCCCTGGCTGTGGTTCCCCCGAATTGGCATTTCCCTTGACCCTGCCCCCAACCCGAAGTGTTGGCGAAACTGCCTCCAATTTCTCAATGAAGCTATTATTACCGGATTACCTGAGTATTTCACCGGGGCCATCGGGAGCGGCGCTGTACAAACTCTCCTCCATTCTGACCCACTGGGATCAACCCTTCTGACCCAGCTCCGCACCTCTCCACATTCGCCGCCCAGTAATGATACATCAGGTTTGGAAGACCCAAACCCCCTGCCTGCCTACCCCTCTGTAGCAGCACCTTTCTAACTCTGGCCACCTTCCGTCCCCATTTGAACGAGGCAATCGTTCCTTCAATCTCGCTGAAAAATGCCTTTGGCAGGAAAATCGGCAGGCATTGGAAAATAAACAGAAATCGTGACAACACGTTCATTTTAACCGCCTGTACCCAACCTCCCTGTGACAGAGGGAGACCATCCCACCTTGCCAGATCAGCTTTGATCTTACTTATGATGGTAAAGCGGCCCCTCCTGCTATTCACCGGCCTTGTTTCGCTCGAGAAAGAGCGCGACAAGGTCAGAGAATTGCACCCGAATTGCATCAAAGCGAACTGCTAGCAACTAACTAGTTACTCTAATACTGATGTTATGCACATGGTTTTCACAAGAACTGGACATTTATTTCTGCTATATGAGACTACATTAGACAGTGCAGGAGTTCGGAAAAATGTCTTATGAAGTGTTTTCAGAAATTCCTAGTTGAAGTAACTTGAAGAAGGATTAGAACGATGGAGTTATAATAATGTCACATTCAGGATTCAGATATTATTGATTCAGATCAGTTTCTTTGCTGGCTAATATGTATTGATTATTACTATTTAAGAACAAGAACAACCAAAGGGAAGTGAAGATGATACTGGAAGTGCAGATATGGAGGAGGCGAATGCTCCCATTTCAAGAGGTGAATACTATGCCAAGTATATATAATTTCTATTCTTATTGATGCACTCAGTCAGGTATTCTATTACAATGAGCGTACAGTTCAGTGATTTTCAAACCATTTTCTGGCAACCCACTTTTACCAAATGCTAGCCTTCGTGACCCACACCAGGCTTATTTCCTGCTTAGGTGAGCCTGTCTTCACTTTTATGCATTTATAATTTATACAATAGATCTTCCTCACTTTAAAAAAAATATTTTTATTCTCCTTTTTCACATTTTCTCCCAAATTTGCACCCACCATCAATAAACAATAATCAGGAACGAATATAATGTCAATCCCCATATCAATAACAGTGATCCCATCCTCCCACCAAACCCCAAATATTAGCCCGTGTGTTAACATAAACAAATGACAAAAAGGAATCAGGAATCACTCAGAGTCACGATTAACACACACAATCCCTCTCCACCAACCCTCCCAACCACCCCCTCCAAATAATGTTCGATGTTATCCAGTTCTTGAAAGTGCATAATTAATAATGCCCATGAATTGTAGAACCCCTACATCCTTCCCCTCAGTTCAAACTTAACTTTCTGAAGAGTCAAGAATTCCAACAAATCCCCCCGCCACGCCAGGGCACAGGGTGGAGAGGTTGCTCTCCATCTCAGCATGATCCACCTTTGGGCGATCAGTGATGTGAAAACTACAACATCTGCCTCCGCGCCCGTTTACAATCCCGGCTGATCTGACACCCCGAATATGCCCTCCCGAGGGCCTGGGTCCAGTTTCATGTGCACCACTTTAAAGATTACCCTAAAAACATCCTTTTTGTAATCCTCCAGCTTTGGATAGGACCAAAACACCCCCCACACACACAACGTTCACGCACATTTTCTACCCACTGAAAGAACCGGCACATCCTTGTCCTTGTGAGGAGAGCTCTATATACCACCTTCAGCTGTATCAGCCCCAACCTCACGCATGAGGTGGAGGCGTTCACTCTCCGGAGCACCTCACGCCAGAACGCCTCCTCCATACCCTCTCCCAACTCTTCCTCCCACTTTGCTTTGATCCTTTTCAGTGGTGCTTTCTCCTCTTCCAAAGTATTTCCGTAAACCACTGACACTACCCCCTTCTCCAGTCCCCCTGTCGTCAGCACCTCCTCCAGCAATGTGGAGGCCGGCTCCACCGGGAAGCTCCGTATCTTCTTTCTGGCAAAATCTCGAACCTGCATGTATCAAAACATGTTCCCCTGCTCCAGCCCATACTTCGCTTCCAGCTCCTTCAATCCTGCAAACCGACCCCCAACAAACAAATCTTTCAGTGTCTTAATCCCCTTCTCCTCCCATTTCCGAAAATTTCCATCCCACTTCCCTGGCTGTGGTTCCCCCGAATCGGCATTTCCATTGACCCTGCCCCCAACCCGAAGTGTTGGTGAAACTGCCTCCAAATTCTCAATGAAGCTATTATTACCGGATTACCTGAGTATTTCCCCGGGGCCATCGGGAGCGGCGCTGCACAAACTCTCCTCCATTCTGACCCACTGGGATCAATCCCACTGACCCAGCTCCGCACCTTCTCCACATTCACCGCCCAGTAATGATACATCAGGGGCAAAATTCTCCGACCCCCAGCAGGGTCAAAGAATCGCCTGGGGGTGCCAAAAATCCCGCCCCCGCCGTGGCAGAGATTCTCTGCCACCCGGGAAGTGGCGGGGGCATGAATCTCGCCTCACCGATCGGAGAGGCCCCTGCGGTGATTCTCCGGCCCGGATGGGCCAAAGTCCCGCCGCTGGGAGGCCTCTCCCGCCGCCGAGGTTTAAACCACCTCTGGAACGGCGGGATCAGCGGCGCGAGCAGGTGCCCGGGGTCCTGGGGGGGTGGGGGGCGATCGAACCCCGGGGGGTGCCGCCACGGTGGCCTGGCCCGTGTGTTAACATAAACAAATGACAAAAAGGAATCAGGAATCACTCAGAGTCACGATTAACACACACAATCCCTCTCCACCAACCCTCCCAACCACCCCCTCCAAATAATGTTCGATGTTATCCAATTTTTGAAAGTGCATAATGAATAATGCCCATGAATTGTAGAACCCCACCATCCTTCCCCTCAGTTCAAACTTAACTTTCTCAAGAGTCAAGAATTCCAACAGGTCCCCCCCGCCACGCCAGGGCACAGGGTGGAGAGGTTGCTTCCCCCACCCCCCCCCCCCCCCCCCCCCCCCCAAACGGGAGGCAGGAGTTCCGTCACCACACCAATATTTATTTACAATAACGATATTACAGGAGCAGCTACAAACAGTGCTGCTAGCAGTCCAGTCAACGTAAGACTGCTCACAAAGCCTACACAGGTGCTTATGTAGGCCCCCTCAATGGGCTATCATTGAGGGAGCTCATACTCCAATTGGCCAACCAATAAAGCCAATTGGAGTTCATTACACCCCCCCCCCCCCCCAATGTCTGAGGAATTCCTGCCAGCTGGCATTCCTCTGAGCTTCTTCCTGCTCCTCATGTCTGGGTCTGTCACCTCTGTGTCGTCCGCCGGCTCGTTCTCCGAAGTGGGTGGGGTGTACCTTATAGGTGCCCATCTTTTCCTTGACGACCTCCTTGGAAGTTGTTCTTCCTCCTCCTTGGGGAGAGGTGTCGTGGCGGTCTCGTCGAACGTGTCCATCTCCGACTCTGAAGACTGGATGGCGGGGTCTGGAGAAATTGCTCGGGGCTGGCGTGTGGGTATCCTTTCCATCTGGGCTATCCCAGCTTGAGGCGGTCCTGCTTCGCCTGCCTCCAGGTGTGGTTCCGCTGCCCTTATTTGGTCTCGGTGTTTCTTCACCACCTTACCTTCTATCGAAACCTCATAGGATATGGGCCCTGTTTGGGACTCTACCATGCCTTTGACCCACGTTGATCCATTCCCATAATTCTTGACACAAACGGTGCCCCCATCTAGAAATGTCTCTGCTGCCGACTATTATCATGCCTCCTGCGTTGGGCCTCCTGTTGTTTCTCCATTTTCCCCGTTAAATTTGGGAAAAGGAGACTCAGCCTCATTCGCAGCCGCCTTTCCATTAAGAGTTCAGCTGGTGGTATGCCCGTTGTGGAATGCGGTGTGGTCCTGTAATCAAACAGCCAGCGGGAGAGTTTTGTTTCCATTGACGCTGCCGGCTGCTTCTTGAGTCCCGCTTTAAGTTTCTGGACCGCTCTCTCTGCCAGGCCATTGGTCACTGGATGGTAAGGGGCCGTTTTGATGTGACGAACTCCGTTTTCCTTCAGGAATTTTCCAAATTCCCCACTTGTGAATGCCGTTCCGTTGTCCGACACCAATACCTCCAGAAGTCCATGTGTTGCAAACGAGGCCCTGAACTTTTCAATTGTCGATGCTGTGCTTGCTGCGTTTACCCGGTGGACATCCAACCATTTGGAGTGGGCGTCCACTATCACCAAAAACATTGAGCCCATGAAAGGGCTGGCGTGGTCAATATGCAGGCGGGTCCACGGTGTGCCTGGCCATTCCCATGGGTGCAATAGGCGCTGCTGGTGGCACTCTTTGCCCCTGTTGGCACTCCTGGCACCGACGTACCAAGGCTGCTATGTCTGTGTCCAAACCTGGCCACCAAACGTAGCTTCGAGCTAGCATCTTCATTTTAGATACCCCTGGGTGTCCGTGATGTAACTCGGTTAAGATTGCCTTACGGCCCTGAGCTGGGACTATTACCCGGGCTCCCCATAATAGGATACCGTCTTCTACGGTTATTTGGTCCCTTCTGCTCCAGTATGGGTGCATCTGGGGCTCCACTGGTCTTTCCAGTTCCCCTGTTAGCAGTAAATGCTTCATCTTGGCTAAAACTGGGTCTTTTTGCGTCCACAACCGAATATGTTGTGCGTCTACTGGTCGGGTGTCCAAAAAATCTAGAGTCGTTACTGTCTCCTCTACTTTTGGTATTTGCGGCAGAATGTCCGGGAGGGGAAGTCTGCTCAAAGCATCTGCACTTGCTACTCGCGTTCCCGTTCTGAGCGCCAGAACGTATCTATACGCCACCAGTAGCAACGCCCAGCGTTGGATTCTAGCTGATGCAATCGGGGGTATTGACTTGTCTTCTTTTAATAACCCTAATATCGGCTTATGGTCCGTCACTATGATGAATTTCCGCCCGTACAGATACTGGTGAAATTTTTTTACTGCGAATATCACCGCCAGTCCTTCCTTCTCGATTTGGGCGTACTTCCTCTCAGCCATTGCCAAGATCCTCGAAGCATAGGCTATTGGCCGTTCTTCCCCATTCCTTCCTCTATGTGCTAAGACGGCTCCTACCCCGTAGGGGGATGCATCACAAGTGACCACCAACTCCTTCCTTGGGTCATAATGCTCTAGGACATTTTCGGATGACAGCTGTTCCTTAATGTCCCTAAATGCTCGGTTTTGGCGGGCGGACCATTTCCATTCTTGCCCCTTTTTTAGTAGCTGGTGGAGGGGTTCTAGGATGGACACCCTATTTTCAATAAATTTTCCATAATAGGTTACCAACCCTAGAAATGATCGTAACTCCTGGACCGTGGTGGGAGCTGGGGCTTCTTTTATTGCCCTTACTCTGTCTTCTAATGGATGTAAGCCCGACTCGTCTACTTTACATCCCAGGTACGTCACTTGTGGGGCCAGAAAAACACATTTTTCCCTTTTTAGCCGTACGCCTGCCTTTGCGAAATGCCTGAGTACTTCCTCCAGGTTCCTTAAGTGTTCCCTGTTTGTCCTACCCGTGATTAAGACATCGTCCAAATAAATCGCCACCTGCGGTAGTCCCTGCAGAATATTTTCCATCGTACGCTGGAATATAGCACAGGCTGATGACACTCCGAAAGGTAGCCTAGTATAACGAAAAAGGCCCTTCAGGGTGTTGATCGTAGCGAACTTCTGGGAGTCCTTGTCTAGTTTTAACTGCAGGTAGGCGTGGCTCATGTCTAGTTTCGTGAACAAAAGCCCACCTGCCAATTTGGCATATAGGTCGTCTATTTTCAGGATTGGGTATTTGTCCAGCAGTGCGTATTTGTTTACCGTCTGTTTGAAATCTCCACAGAGATGTATCGAGCCATCTGGCTTCAAAATTGGTACCACCGGCGTTGCCCATTCCGAGAACTGTACTGGTCTGATAATGCCGTCGCGCCGTAACCTTTCTATTTCGTCATCTACTTTCTTCCTTAATGCAAAAGGTACCGGCCTGGCCTTACAAAATTTCGGAAGAGCTTCTGGGTCCACGTGCAAAGTTGCTTTGGTGCCTATGATTTCCCCCAAACCTTCCTGGAAGACCTCCGGGTATTTTTGGAGTACTCCACTCAACTGCCCGCTTCCACTCTGGAAAATTTTCATCCAATCTAATTTTAGGTCTTTCAGCCAGTTTCGTCCAATTAAGCTCAGTCCGGAGCCCTCTACTATCATTAACGGTAATCTGAGCAATTGTTTCTCATATTCCACGGGTACATGAGTCATGCCTAGAACTTCCAGGGATTCCCCCGTGTAGGTTTTAAGTTTCCTTGATGTTTTTGTTAGGGTTAGTGGCTGGAGTCCATCTTTGATTTTTCTAAATGCTGCCACTCCCATTACTGATACGGCCGCACCCGTGTCTATTTCCATTATTGTCGGCCGCCCGTTCACCCGTGGGGTAATCTTAATGGGTTCTGCTTTCTTCGTTGCAATATTATATAATTGTTCCCCTTCGGAGGAGGATGGGGCATCTAGGTTGTGTACTTCTGTGATGAACGGTATTAATAACTGCTGTAAACGGTACCTGACCTTTAATACCTTGCCACTTTAAGAGGCTTGGAACCCTGGGGGACTCCGCCTCTGGATACACCCCCAGGAAACGGTACATAGGATAAGGCTCCATGTGGCGAGCACACTTCTCTCGAATGCTGTCCTGTTCTCTGTATATTAAAGCCTTTTGATTACCGACTTCGCTCGCGCGTCGTAATTGAGGGTGCCTCAATTTAATATACAGACACATCAAGATGGACAGCGCTCTAAAACCGGAGAAACTCAACCTGGACGCCAGGTCGCCGGAAGCCCCGGAAATGTTTAAATATTAGCTCCGGTGATTCGAGGACTATCTGGACTCCTCAACGACTGATGTCGACAGCACTTGCAAGCTGCGCTTACTACATGGCCGGGTGGGCCACCGACTCTCCGCCGTGATTGAAAACGCTACGACCTATGATGTGGCGGTCGAAATACTGAAGAAACGCTTCATAAAACCAACTAACGAGGTACACGGCAGACATTTGCTCTCAACCTGCAGCCAGCGTTCCGGGGAAACGCTGGACGAGTTCGTGGAAAGACTCAATGCGCTCGCGAGGAACTGCAACCACAAAGCAGTAACGGCAGAAGACCACAGGAACTTACATATTCGCGACGCCCTTGTATCCGGTATCAGGTCCTCGTACATCCGGCAGTGGCTCCTAGAAGACGGGGCAAAGGATCTCCAGGGCACGGTAATGCTCGCCTCTTCTCTCGAAACGGCCCACCGTAACCTCCGTACGTACTCCGCGGACCTTGTGAACCCCTCTCGATCCCCTCCAGACTCGGCCACGCTACAGGCCTATCTACTCACGCCGGGGTTCCCCATGCTATTTCTGTGGGCAAGGCCAGCACCCACGTCAGCGTTGCCCGGCCCGATCCGCGATCTGCAACGACTGCGGGAAGAAAGGGCACTTCGCGAACGTCTGCCTGGCTGGGCCCAAAGGCCACAAACAAAACGCTGCCCAGGCCCAGAAATCAAGCTCCCGGTCTCACAGACCCCGCAACGCGACCGCGCTGCGGCCGGCCACGCCCACTTCCGACGCGTCATCGACCTCGTGCGAGTCATGGGAGCGATCATCTTGGCGGCGGCCATCTTCAAAACCCGCCACCTTCGATCGGCAGCGGCGGTGGCCATCTTGTGACTCCGGGCGGCCATTTTGTGAGTTCGACTCTGACGGCTCGCAACTAGGAGCGATCACACTCGATCAATCGTGGCCAAAACACCTGCGAAACTCAATGATGCGGGTGCGAATCAACGGCCTCAACACTCCCTGCCTATTCGACTCCGGGAGCACGGAGAGCTTTATCCATCCAGACACGGTAAGGCGCTGCTCCATGCGCACCCACCCCGCCTCCCAAACTATAGCCCTTGCCTCAGGGTCCCATTTGGTTCAAATCACGGGGTATTGTGTCACTGACCTCGCAATTCAAGGCGCTGAATACACCCGTTTTAAACTTTACATCTTTCCTCAACTCTGCGCCCCCCTGCTGCTCGGTCTGGACTTTCAGTGCAGCCACCGGAGCCTGACACTGAAGTTCTGCGGGCCCCTGCCCCCACTCACGGTATGCAGCCTGGCGACACTCAAAGTTGCGCCACCCCGCCTCTTCGCGAACCTCACTCCCGATTGTAAGCCCGTCGCCTGAGGAAGGAGCAGTGCTCCGAAAGCTCGTGTTTGAAACAAACCTGTTGGACTTTAACCTGGTGTTGTAAGACTTCTTACTGAAAGTTAAGATGATACTGGAAGTGCAGTTTTTGAGACAACGAATGCTTCCATTGCAAGAGGTGAATACTATGCCAAGTACTTATAATTTCTATTCTTATTGGTGCACTCAGTCAGATGTTCAGGCAACCCACTTTTACCAAATGGTGTAGTCCTCGCAACTCACACAACGTTCATTTCCTACTTGTGTGAGCCTGTCCTCAATTTTATGCATTTAAAATGTATGTGAGATGTTCCTCACTTATGACAGTAAATTGTATTCAGCTCTGCATACTTAAAACCAAGATGTTGCATGGCAACAGAATAGTTCCACCCTGTATATTGTAGATTTCACTCACCAACAGTTTCACATCCCTGACACTGAAATCGATGGCTTTATCCAATCAAACGCTTCCAAATCGAACCCGAGATTGAACTCAGGGTTCCAAAGTACCAAAAGGCTGCTGAATCAATCTGAGGATTTGAACCATCCCACCTACCTAAACATATTTACTGATCTGGGAGCACTGTATCAACCTAGACACGTGAATTCAGTTTTAAAAAAATATGAGAATTTTATTTCTCTTAAGAGCATATACATTCAAAATAAATGTCCGAAATCAGACAATACACTAATTTACTGTGCAACAGCCACCCACGTTTTTCAGGTGTCATCTCACGTTGAATTGATTCCTCCCCCCCACAACCCCTGCCCCCAAGTTTTACCTTTTCTTTTCATAAAGTGCATGTAACTTGAATTGTATGAAGCAGTACTAAGCTTTTACTTCACATCAGAAGCCCTCATGCTGACTATGTCATCGTTTGAGAGATCCTCACTGTCACACAGCCTTATATAAAATGTGCGCGACAAACTGAACCGAACCAGACCTGTAGCTAACATTAGAGCAATGTTGATCGCATAGCCATTCCAAATCCACTAGGGGCGCAATTCCCCCCCCCCCCCCCCCCCACCACCACGCCGGGTGGGAGAATCGTGGGGGTTGCCGGGCGAGTACCTCCACGCCGCCCCGGCACCCGCACACGATTCTCCGAACCCCCCCAAAACAGCACGCCGAGATTTACGGCAGGCCGCTCGGAAAATCGCTGCTCGCCGTTTGTAACGGGCGAGTGCCGATTCTCCGGCCCGGATGGGCCGAGCAGCCTGCCCAATATGACGCGTTCACGCCAGCGCCAACCACACCTGGTAGCTGCTGGCGTCAACAGTGCGCAAACGCTGTGGAGTGGCCTGTCCGGGGGGGGGGGGGGGGGGGGGGGGGGGGGGAGGGACGATCACGCACAGGGGGGGCGCAATCGGTGCCCACCGATTGGCAGGCCGGCGTCTCTGAAGGACGCACTCTTTTTCTCCGCCGCCCCGCAAGATCACTCCACCATTTCTTGCGGGGCGCCCGTGGGGAGGACGGGAACCATGCATGCGCGGGTTGGCAGCGGCCAACCTGCGCATGCGCGGGTGACATCATTTACGTGGCACTGCTTTTACGTGTCGCCAAGGCCTGCCGCGCGTAAATTATGTGGCACCGCTCCCACCCCTCCCCCCCGGGGGTGAGAGAATAGTGGGGGCGAGGAGCGGCCTCCGACACCGGAGTGAAACACTCCGGTTTTCACTCCGGCGTCGGCATTTCGTCTCCCGTTGGGAGAATCCTGCCCTAGATTTCACAATGAAACATTGGGCAGGATTCTTCGATTGCCAAAATCGCGTTTGGCGATCGCCCGGAGAATGCGTTTTTACGTTGGAATCAGTTCTGATGCTCCGTCTCCTCAAAAATGGGATACTCCTCACCAGGACGGCCTCAGGATGTCACCTGAAGCCCTCACCCAATGCTCTGTCCCCGATGTGCTGAGTCCCCGACGGCATGGGGCGCATGTCCTCACAACTTTCGGAGACCTCGCATGGCACCTGCGGACTGCGTCTAGTGCAGCCACAGCTGTGGGGGGGGGGGGGAGCCATTCCACTGGCAGGGAAGGCTTCGGAGAGGACTGGGTGGACTGATGGGGGATGGTCCGGTGGTGGCAAGGGGGTTTAGAGGGTGGCAGTTTCTGGCAGGCCAGGTCCACGCGCGGCCTGCGCCATGTTGTGCGTCACGGCCACCGCAGGCCACCAGCATGCGCATATGCTGCCACAGATCCGGCCATTCTGCGGCCGTATCCACAGGTAAAGCCGGTGGCTTTATGTTGCACGGTTGTTAGTCCTCTATCAGGCGGTGGATCGGTCCGGGGAGCCGCCACGTTTTTGGTCATGTGACCAGACGGAGCCTGTGGATATAGCTGCAGAATTGGAGAATCCAGCCCATTGAATTTGTGTATTGGTTAGGTATTAAATTTAACTTTATGAATGTACTCGTTTTTCTTTGAACAGGATCCATTTAGGGCAGCAAAAATTTACCCAGACAGAAAGTGGGAAATAAGATCAGGCGATCTTTGGGATCAGTTTTGGGGACCTATTTTTCAACACCTGGGACCCACCCGCGGGTCGCAACCCTCACTTTGGAAAACACTGATATCGATAATCTCAGATTGCATTTCAATGAGCGAGCAACTTTTCAATTATAATCCAGGCTTAAAGTTTCTAAAGTTGGTTTAAGAGGATTCAAAAAATTGGAAACATTTCCGATATACTAGAGATAGTCATTGTCTTCAGCATTTCATTGTCCCACCAATAATGAGTAAAAATAATGATAGTATATTGTGGGCTTTTCTGGTGGGGTTCGTTGTGGCAGAAGCATTTTTACTTTAACCACAGAGCTCGTTCAGCCTTGTGAATGAGTCCTATTTCACTTCCACCCGAGAAGTCACGGGATCGCCATAGAAGTTGGCAACTGGAACTATGTAGCACTTTCCATTGAGCATTGAAGTATCATTTGCATTCTATGAAAACAAGAATGTTACCAAATGAAGCAAGTGGGTAACTGAAGGCCCTGTGAAAAAATTAATTGGGTACTCTGAATTTAAAAAAAAGATAGCTCTCAGGCCTGTTGGGCCCAATGTTATTGCGGACCCTGAATGAGGCAAGGGAGGGGAGAGGGGCCTTGCCCCCGACGATGTCCAGAGCATTAATTTCATTGATTTTGAAGCAGGATAAGGACCCCCTCCAGTGTGGATCTTACAGGCCGATCTCGCTCCTCAACGTGGACGCAAAGCTGCTGGCCAAGATACTGGCCAGGAGGGTGGAGGATGTGGTCCCGCAGGTCATTCACGAGGACCAAACGGGGTTTGTGAAGGGGAGGCAGCTGAATGTCAATGTGAGGCGGCTTCTTAACGTCATAATAATGTCGGCGGTGGACGGGGAGGCGGAGATAGTGGCATCGATGGATGCGGAGAAAGCTTTTGACAGGGTGGAGTGGAGCTACCTTTGGGACGTGTTGAGGAGATTTGGGTTTGGTGAGGGATTTATTAGGTGGGTGAGGCTGTTGCATAATGCTCTGGTGGCGAGCGTAGTGACGAATGGGAGGAGGTCGGAGGACTTTCGGTTGTCCCGGGGGACGAGGCAGGGGTGCCCCCTGTCTCCCCTGCTCTTCGCGTTGGCGATCGAACCCCTGGCCATGGCACTGAGGGAATCGAGGAACTGGAGGGGGATTGTGCGGTGGGGGGTGAGGAGCATCGGCTGTTGCTGTACGCGGACGATTTACTGCTGTACATTGCGGATCCGGCGGGAGGGATGCCAGAGGTGATGAGGATCCTGGGGGAGTTTGGAGACTTCTCTGGCTAGAAGCTCAATGTGGGGAAGAGTGAACTGTTTGTGGTGCATATGGGGGACCAGGAGAAAGAGATAGGGGAGCTCCCGCTGAAAAGGGCAGAGAGGAGCTTCAGATACCTGGGAGTCCAGATAGCCAGGAGCTGGGGGGCCTTGCATAGGTTAAACTTCACGACGCTGGTGGAGCAGATGGAGGAGGAGTTCAGGAGGTGGGATGTGTTGCCACTCTCCCTAGCGGGCAGGCTCCAGTCGGTTAAGATGATGGTGCTCCCGAGGTTTTTGTTTCTCTTCCAGTGTTTACCCATTATGATTCCGAAGGCTTTCCTTAGGAGGGTTAACAGGAACATTACGGGGTTTGTGTGGGCACAGAAGATCCTGAGGGTGAGGAGGGTATTCTTGGAGAGAGGCAGGGAGGTGGGGGGATTGGCGCTGCCCAACCTGTGTGGGTATTACTGGGCTGCAAACGTGGCAATGATTCGTAGGTGGGTGATGGAGGGGGAGGGAGCCGCATGGAAGAGGATGGAGGCGGCGTCCTGTGTGGGAACGAGTTTAGAGGCGCTGCTAACGGCCCCGTTGCCGCTCCCCCTGGCAAGGTACTCTTCGAGTCCGGTAGTGGTGGCTGATGTACCATCGATTGCACGCGAGGCGAGTGATTTACCAAAGTCTGGCTTTAATTGACTAGAACACAGCTCTGCGATCGTCTACAGTGGAAAGGGACGATCGTCAGGCGTCTGAGCATTTATACCTCGTTAATAGAGGCGTGGTTAACTCAGCCTCTCGGCCAATCGGTCGAGAGGCACATGACCGACGAGGGCCAATGGTAAGCCAACGTTCTGGCCCAATGGCAGACGAGTATGCAGATCATATGATCACAGTGGCTACCCTCAAAGTCTGGGGGCAGTGGAGGAGGCATGGGTGGGAGTGAAGGCCTCAGTTTGGTCCCCGATATGGGGGAACCACTGGTTTGTACCAGGGAGGATATATGGAGGGTTTTTGAGTCAGCACAGGGCAGGTATCAGACAGATGGGGGACCTCTTCCTAGACGGGAAGTTTGCGACCTTAGAGGAGGTGGAGGGGAAGTGGGGTCTACCCCCAGGGAATTCCTTTAGGTACATGCAGATTAGGGCATTTGTTAGGCGGCAGGTAGCGGAGTTTCCGCTATTGCCGCCAAGGGGGGGGTTCAGGACAGGGTGCTCTTGGGGACGTGGGTTGGCGAGGGTAGGATCTCTGCAATTTATCAGGTGTTGCAGGAGGAGGAGGAGGCCTCGGTGGAGGAGCTGAAAGCCAAGTGGGAGGAGGAGTTGGGGGAGGAGATTGACGAGGGGACGTGGACGGACGCCCTGGGGAGGGTGATTCCCTCCTCTTCTTCGCACGGCTTAGTCTAATCCAGCTAAAGGTGCTGCATAGGGCGCATATGACTGGGACCAGGCTGAGCCGGTTCTTTGGGGGTGAAGGCAGATGTGGCAGGTGTTCAAGGAGCCCAGCGAATCACACCCACATGTTCTGGGCATGTCCGGCGTTGGAGGGTTTCTGGAAGGGGGTGACGGGGACCTTGTCCAAGGTGGTTGGTTCCAGGGTGGAACCTGGATGGGGGCTCGCTATTTTTGGGGTAGCATCGGAGCCGGGAGTGCAGAAGGCGAGAGAGGCCGGTATTCTGGCCTATGCGTCCCTAGTAGCCCAGCAAAGGATCCTTTTGCAGTGGTGGAACGCGAAGGCCCCGAGCCCGGAATCCTGGATCAACGACATGGCCGGGTTCATTAAACTGGAGAGGGTCATGTTTGCCTTGTGGAGGTCGGTGCAAGGGTTCTTCCGGCGGTGGCAGCCTTTTCTTGATTTCCTGGCGGAACATTAGAGGGTGGTCAACTTCAGCAGCAACCCGGGGCGGGGGGAAGAGATTGGGGGGGGGGGGGGGGGGGGGGGGGACTATGGGTTCGGTATGAGGGTTTGTTCTCATGGTTCTATGTTTATTAATCTTTCTTGTTGTTAATATATTGTTTTTGTATTGGAGGGGAGGGGTTATTGTTTTTCTCTTTTCGTTGTTGGGATAAAATTTGTTGTTGGAAAATTTGAATAAAAATTATTTTAAAAAAAAGATAGCTCTTTGTGCCAGGTTTCAACAAAGTTGTCACCATAGTGAATACATTCCACTCACCATTACATTATACGCTACTGAATACCCAATTAATTCAGAATTTCTTATGATTTAGCAACAACAACTATCTGAATATTCTGGTGTCCTCAACTCATAAAACAATGAAACAGAACACTTTGTATTGACACAGTAAAGTCCATCATTGATTTGCAGTTTGTGAATCCTACAGGTTCAAATCAGCATTATTTATGAAGCTGCTACTACATGAAGAATGATGCACAATCAATAGACACGAAACGTAGATAAAGTCCGAACGATTAGGCTTTAATACACAGGAAGTGTACCCGGCAGTAGACGTTCAGAAGAATGGCAGACTGCCGGGAACACGGGTTCTTATACCCCGCCTTGTAGGCGGAGCTATCTACCTCTTAGCCAATCGGCTGAGAGGCACATGACATACCTGGGCCAATGGGCAGTGAGTCCTCTGCACCAATGGCATCTCACACTTCCAGGTACCGTAATACCCCTACCACAAGTAACATCAGTTTACCCACTCAAAGAGGTTCTAACAATGGTTCATCAGCCCCTGAATAAATTATTTTGGAACTAAGGAATAACATCAATTTGAGAACAGTCCACATGCACTTCCGAAAAATTGAGATAGCAGCAAATGAGAACAAAGCAAACATAATCGTAAATCTTCAATGAATGTTGCTGTTAATTCAATTTGTAATTTGTCTAAACAAGAATGCTTAGGGGAGAATTGGAACAAATGGGTTTCTGTCATATTAATACATTTTGTTTTGTAGTTCCACCCTCCATCAGTGATATTAAGAAACCGGAAGAAATCAGACACAGTGAACCAGCCAATCTGAGTTGGGATGTCACTGCGTTCAGTTCAGAGGTGGTGAGCATTGTTACATCGGTGAAGAGGAAAGGGGAGCAGGAAGCAAAACAGCTATTTCACTGGGAAATACCAGCAGAGCAAGTGTCAGGACCAAAACGTGTATGTATTCCCATGAAAAATGTCCCAGATTTGTGCATGAAAGATGATTCCTTCACTGCTGAAGTTCCAGATTTACAACGTACATCTGATGGATGTTTCCTTATCCCCTGCTCCATTTCACTGAGGCCTGATATATCCAAGGACGATGGTGCTGAGTTAATCATTGAAGTTAAACAGGATTCGGAGGAAACTCAGAGTAAAAGCACAGTACTGCACGTCACAGCAGGTAATTTCTACATTTTACACATCACACAAACTTCTGTGCAACGGTGGTGAAAACCTTTAGCTGCAAATCGTAACACCAATCTCAAGATAGCTTGAAATGTTATTTCCTTTAATATTCCAGTACAATTTGCAAATCATACATCGTTCACAATTGTGGAGCCACAGTGCAATAATTTGGTCGGAGGTAATTTCCTGCTTTGTAGAAGCACTGTAGGAATCCCTGAGCTGAATGCTTGTTTACAGATTATACTGTGGGTACTATGCTGGAATTCAATGTTCATTTGAATCTTTGCAGAAAAACAGAGTAGCTTTAAAACAGCGTCAACCATTGATGATGGATGACGCCGTTTAGTGACCTGGGCGAGTGGGGGGGGGGGGGGGGGGGGGGGGGGGGGGGAGGAGGAGGAGAGAGTCCCGGCGTTTGTGTGGGGGGCGTTTGGGGGGGTGGGGGGGAGAGAGAGAGTGTCCCGGCGTTTGGGGGGGGGGGGGCGGTTGCGGCGTTTGGGGGGGTTGCGGCGTTTGGGGGGGGTTGCGGCGTTGAGAGAGGGGGGGGGGGTACCGGTGTTGAGAGAGAAGGGGGGGCAGGGAAGGATTGGACCACTTAAGGACAGTGTGGGAAATCTAATGGATTGATCCAGAGGAAATTCACGAGGTACTAAATGAGTACTTTCCATCAGTGTTCCCAAAGAAAAGTATTTTGTGGAAGTTGATTCTTGGGTAGGGTGTGGGAATAGTCTGAATCATGTTGACATCACAAAGGAGGAGGTAATGGATGTTTTAAAAGACATTAAGGTAGATAAGTCTCCTGGGCCTGATACAACCTACCCCAGATTACTGAGGGAAGCAAGGGAGGAAATTTCTGGGGCCTTGACTGACATCTTTGTATCCTCATTGGCTACAGGTGACGCTCTAGAGGACTGGACATTAGCTAATCTGGTACTGCTATTTAAGAGCGGTACCACGGAAAATCCAGGAAACTATAGGCGGGTGAGCCTCACGTCGGTAGTCGATAAATTATTGGAGAGAATTCTCAGGGGCAGGATTTATACCCATTTGGAAACAAATGGACTCATTAGTGAAAGACAGCATGGTTTTGTGAAGGGGAGGTTGTGCCTCACCAACTTGAAATGGTTTTCTGAGGCGGTGACAAAAATGATTGATATGGGGAGAGCGCTGGATGTTGTTGAGTAAAGCGTTTGACAAGGTGCCTCCTGGCAGACTGGTACAAAAGGTGAAGTTACACGGGATCAGAGGTGAGGTGACAAGATGGGTACAAAACTGGCTCGGCCACAGAAGGCAGAGGGTAGCAGTAGAGGGTGTTTTTCTGAATGGAAGATTGTGATTAGTGGTGTTCCACAGGGATCGGCGCTGGGGCCTCTGTTGTTTGTCGTATACATAAATGAGTTGGAGGAAAATGTAATTGGTCTGATTAGTAAGTTTGCGGATGACACCAAGGTTGGTGGAGTGGCAGATAGTGTTGAGGACTGTCAGAGGAAAGAGCAGGTGATAGATCGGTTGGAGACTTGGGCAGAGAAATGGCAAATGGAGTTTAATCCAGACAAATGTGAGGTAATGCATTTTGGTAGATCTAACATAAAGGGGGAATATGCAGTAAAATGCAAAATAATTCAGAATATAGATAGTCAAAGTGATCTGGGTGTACAGGTCCATAGATCTTTGAAAGTGGCAATGCAAGTAGACAAAGTAGTCAATAAAACACATAAAATGCTTGCCTTCATTGGACGGGGCATCGAGGATAAAAACTGGCAAGTCATGCTACAGTTCTAGAACCTTGATAAGGCCGCACTTGGAATATTGCGCACATTCTGATCACCACACTACCAGAAGAATGTGGAGGCTTTGGAGAGGGTGCAGAGGATGTTTACCAGGATATTGCCTGGTCTGGAGCATGTTAGCTATGAGGAGAGGCTGAATAGACTCGGACTGATTTGATTAGAGCAACGGCGATGGAGGGGTGACCTGATAGAGGCCTACAAGATTATAAGAGGCATGGATAGAGTGGATGGGCAGGCACTCTTTTCAAGGGTGGAGAGGTCAGTCACTACTGGGCATAGGTTTAAGCTCCATGGGGCAACATTTAGAGGAGATGTGTGAGGCAGGTTTTTTTACGCAGAGGACGGTGAGTGCCTGCCAGGGGAGGTTGTCGAAGCAGATACATTAACGGTATTCAAAAGGCATATCGACAAATACATGGATAGGATGGGGATAGAGGGATACGGCACTAAGAAGTGCTGAGGGTTTTTGCCAAAGGAGGTATTATGACTGGTACAGGCTTGGAGGGCTGAAGGGCTTGTTCATGTTCTGTATAGTTTTTTGAGGTGAATGAAGGAGCAGACTGGAAGAGTGATTGGCTGTGTGGTATCATTTAAATATTGGCGCTATGAGGTGATGGTGTGGCAGGATAACTCAATGTGATTTGATGCGTTCCTCACACATAAAAAAAAAAATTCAGAGTGCCCAATTCATTTTTTCCAATTAAGGGGCAATTTGGTGTGGCCAATCCACCTACCCTGCACATGTTTGGGTTGTGGGGGTGAAACCCAGGCAAACACGGGGAAAATGTGCAAACTCCACACGGACAGTGACCCAGAGCTGGGATCAAACCTGGGACCTCGGCGCCGTGAGGCAGGAGTGCTAACAACAGCACCACCATGCTGCCCCTCACACATGTATAATTAATGAGCTGAACAACACAGGGGTTGCAGGTTCAGCTGCGTCACTCCCCAGCGAAAGTCACCCCAACTTCCCCTCCCTCCAGTTGCAGGAGACTGAGGTATATTCAGGGCAACAATAGAAAATTATCAGCAATTATTATCAAAAGTAAGATGTAATTTTCCATGGGTGCGAAGATATTGACCCAAAAACTCTCTGCAAAATAATAATACTTCCCCTTCGAGAAAGATGTAACAAGGTGAGCTAAATACATATGTATTCTTTCACTCTTAACCAAATGCATCATTAATGTCTTTCCTGCTCGTTTGTACAATGTGTTTAAGCTTTGCATTTTTGTGTTCATGTAGATTCACGGAAAACCCATTTAAGTGATCAAAACAGTGATAAGAATCCATGGGAAAATTCATCGGATGAGCAAACAGACAAAGGTAAGCCAGGAACTGAAGGTGTGTCAAGGAGCAGAGTTTTTTTGTTCAATAAATATTTTATTAAGATATTTTTTGCTATTATAACAACACAATGTACATGAATCTATAAACATAGTGCAAAAGCCCTCTCCCACCCTTACAGGTCCCACCTTTATTAACCCCCTACTCTAAGCTAAACTAACCCCCCCCCCCCACCATTCTGCTGACGATTAATTTTCCGCGAAGTAGTCGTCGAACGTTTGCCACCTCCGGGCGAACTCTAACAGTGACCCTCTCAAGGTGAACTTGATTTTCTCCAAACAGACAAAGCTAGCAATGTCAGTGAGCCAGGTCTCCGACTTCGGGGGCTTTGAGTCCCTCCAAGCTAATAGTATCCGTCTCTGGGCTACCAGGGAAGCAAAGGCCAGAACGTCTGCCTCTTTCTCCTCCTGGATTACCAGGTCTTCCGACTCCCTGAAAATCGCCACCTCTGGACTCAGTGCCACCCTTGTTTTTTACACCGTCGACATAACATCTGCAAACCCCTTCCAAAATCCCCTAAGCTTCGGACATGCCCAGAACATGTGGACATGTTTCGCTGGTCCTCCCGCACATTTTGCACACCTGTCTTCCACCCCAAAGAATCTGCTCATCCGGGCCACTGTCATGTGAGCCCGGTGCACAGCCTTAAATTGTATCAGGCTGAGCCTGGCACATGTTGCGGACGCGTTGACTCTACTCAACGCCTCCGCCCATAAACCATCCTCTATCGCTCCTCCCAGCTCCTCCTCCCACTTGCGCTTCAGCTCCTTGGTCTGCGTCTGCTCTGACCCCATAAGTTCCTTATAAATGTCCGAAACGCTCCCTTCTCCTTCCCATCCTCTGGAAACTACCCTGTCCTGAAGCCCCCTTAGCGGTAGGAGCAGGAGAGTTGACACCTGTTTACGTAGGAAGTCCCGCACCTGCAGATACCTGAATCATTTTCCCTCGCCAACCCAAACGTCTCCTCCAGTGCCATACTCGGAAAGTTCACCTCTATAAACATATCCCCCATCCTCTCAATCCCTGCTATCCGCCATATTCGGTACCCCCCATCCATACTTCCCGGAGCAAACTGGTGATTATTACAGATTAGGGACCAGACCGATGCTCCCTCTGCTCCCACATGTCTCCTCCATTGCCCCCGGACTCTCAGGGCCTCCACAACCACAGGGCTGGTGGAGTACCGTGCCGGCGGAAATGGCAGAGGCGCAGTTACCAACCCCCCCAAAGTGGTGCCCTTGCATGAAGCCGCCTCCATACACTCCCATGCCGATCCCTCCCCCACCACCCACTTCCTGATCATGGCTATATTCGCCGCCCAGTAATAGTTACTAAAATTTGGCAGCGCCAGCTTGCCGTCTCCCTGACTCTGCTCAAGCATTACCTTACTTACCCGCGGGGTCTTGCCCGCACAAACAAAGCCGGCGATCACTTTGTTGACCCGTTTAAAAAAGGACTGAGGAATAAAGATGGGGAGACATTGAAACACGAACAGGAATCTCGGGAGGACCGCCATCTTTACCCTCTGCACCCTCCCAGTTAATGACAATGGGAGTGCGTCCCATCTTCGAAAATCAACCTTCATTTGGTCTACTAGCCAGGCCAGATTTAATTTATGCAGCCATTCCCATTCCTGCACCACTTGAATGCCTCGGCACCTAAAACTTCCCCCTCCTAATCTAAATGGCAGCTCCCTCTATCACCTCTCCTGTCCCCTCGCCTGGACTGCAAACATCTCACTTTTCCCATTTTTAGCTTATACCCTGAAAACCGACCTAGAATCCTCATGATTTCTTCCATCCCTTCTAATGGGTCCGATACATATAGAAGCAGGTCGTCTGCATAGAGCGAGACTCTGTGCTCCACCACACCCCACACCCCTCCCCCCCCCCCAGCTCCCTCCCCGGACTAGCCCCTTCCAGCCCCTTGAGGCTCTCAGAGCAATTGCTAACAGCTCTATAGCTAGCGCGAACAACAGTGGAGAGAGGGGGCATCCCTATCTAGTCCCCTGGTGCAGTATGAAATAGTCCGATGTAGTCCTATTCATCCATACACTTAGCTCAGGAGCCTGATACAGCAACCTGACCCAGTCAATAATGCCCCGCCCAAATCCAAACGATCGCAGTACCTCCCACAGATAATCCCATTCTACCCGATCAAAAGCCTTTTCTGCATCCATTGTGATCACTATCTCAACCTCCCACCATCCGGGGGCATCATGATCACATTTAACAGCCTTCTTCCATTGGCCACCAACTGCCTACCCTTAACAAACCCCACCTGGTCCTCCCCAATAACGTCCGGAACACAATCCTCAATCTTAGAGGACAGAATTTTGGCCAGCAGTTGGCGTCCACATTCAGCAGGGATATCGACCTGTAGGACCCACACAGCTCCGGGTTCTTGTCCCGCTTCAGAATCAGCGAAATTGTTGCCTGTGACATCGGCAGGGGCAGCACGCCTCTTTCCCTTGCCTCATTGAACATACTCATCAACACCAGCCCCAATATCCCAGAGAACCTTTTAGTCAAGGAGCAGAGTTGAAGAGTGATTGGCTGTGTGGTAGCATTTAAATATGGCACCGGGATATTGGTGCAATGAGGTGATGGCGTTACAGGAAGAATCCATGGGATCTGATGTGTTCCTCACACATGCATAATAAATGAGCTGAACACCACAAGATTGTGTCTGTAAGGTTCCGACACTCTCCATCAAAAATCACCCCGACTTCCTTTCCCGCCACTAGACATGGCCTCCAAAAGGGGGAATTCAGTTGCAGGAGACTGAAGTATATTCAGGGCAGCAATAGAAGCCTACCAGCAGTTATTATCAAAAGTAAGATGTAATTTTGCATCATTATTAAAGTTATTGATGCAACACCTATCTGAGAAATAGAAAATCTCTCCTCGGATAAAGATGTAATGAGCTGAGCTAAATGCATATGTATTCATTCACTATAAACCAAACACACCATTACTGTACTTCCTGATCCTTTATGCAATGTGTTTACACTGGTTTGTATTTTTGTGTTTATCTAGAATCACAGAAAACCCCTTCAAACAATCAAAATAATGCTGATAATCAAGGTAATCAAGGGGAAAGTTCATTGCATAAGACAGGAACTGAAGGTGGGCTCAATGAAGAAATAAATACTTTCAGCAAATTTTTCATCTATTCGTTCATGAGATGTGTCAAAGTTGACACCTTCCGCAATGTAAATTCTATGATTCTATGATTCATTTATACAAATTCGTAATTCTCCTTGTGGTGGTGACCTTCTTGAATCACTGTTGTTAGTGTTGTGTAGTGACATCCTCAGAGCTCTCTTGGGAGGGGTTCTCCAGGTTTTCACCCCTGTTCCGATGAAGCATTCCACATTTTTCCAAGTTGGCATTGTGGGAGTCTTGCAGTGAAGTTCCATGTTCTGATGTTCTGCCCTTATGCTTTTAATGGCACTCATTGCCTGTTTGGCAGCTGGCTTTCAGAGCAATCCTTGACCAAAAATATATATATAGTCTAACAATGGCACAGAATGTAGAAGAGTGTTCCAGTTTACAAAATCTCATTGATTCCGAAGAAGTGTTCCAATATCGACAAATACATGGATAGGATGGGTATAGAGGGATACAACACTAAGAAGTGCTGAGGGTTTGGCCAAGGGTGGTATTATGGCTGGTACAGGCATGGAGGGCCGAAGGACCTGCTCCTGTGCTGTATTGTTTTTTGAGGTGAATGAACGAGCAGACTGGAAGAGTGAATGGCTGTGTGGTACCATTTAAATATTGGCGCAATGAGGTGATGGTGTGTCAGGATAACTCAATGTGATTTCATGTGTTCTTCACACATGTATAATTTTAAAAAATAAATTTAGAGTGCCCAATTAATTTTTTCCAATTAAGAGGCAATTCAGCGTGGCCATTCCACCTACCCTGCACATCTTTGGGTTGTGGTACCAAGGTGAGAATGTGCAAACTCGACACGCACAGTGACCCAGAGCCGGGATCAAACCTGGGACCTCGGTGCCGTGAGGCAGGAGTGCTAACCACAGCACCACCATGCTGCCCCTCACACATGTATAATTAATGAGCTGAACACCACAGGGTTTGCAGGTTCAGCTGCGTCACTCTCCAGCGAAAGTCACCCCGACTTCCCCTCCCTCCAGTTGCAGGAGGCTGAGGTATATTCAGGGCAATGATAGAAAATTACCAGCAATTATTATCAAAAGTAAGATGTAATTTTCCATGGGTACGAAGATATTGACGCGAAAACTCTCTGTAAAATAACAATATTTCTCCTTAGATAAACATGTAACGAGGTGAGCTAAATACATATGTATTCTTTCACTATCAGCCAAATTCATCATTACCGTATTTCCTGCTGCTTTGTACAATGTGTTTATGTTTTGCATTTTTGTGTTCATGTAGATTCTGAGCAAACCCCTTCAAGTTATCAAAACCGTGATTATAATTCAGGGGAAAATTCATCGGATGAGAAAAAAGACAAAAGTAAGCCAGGAACTGAAGGTGAGTCAAGGAGCAGAGTTGAAGAGTGATTGGCTGTGTGGTAGCATTTAAATATGGCACAGGGATATTGGTGCAATGAGGTGATGGCGTTACAGGAAAGATCCATGGGATCTGATGTGTTCCTCACACATGCATAATAAATGAGCTGAACACCACAAGATTGTGTCTGTAAGGTTCCGACACTCTCCAACAAAAATCACCCCGACTTCCTTTCCCGCCACTAGACATGGCCTCCAAAAGGGGGAATTCAGTTGCAGGAGACTGAAGTATATTCAGGGCAGCAATAGAAGCCTACCAGCAGTTATTATCAAAAGTAAGATGTAATTTTGCATCATTATTAAAGTTATTGATGCAACACCTATCTGAGAAATAGAAAATCTCTCCTCGGATAAAGATGTAATGAGCTGAGCTAAATGCATATGTATTCATTCACTATAAACCAAACACACCATTACTGTACTTCCTGATCCTTTATGCAATGTGTTTACACTGGTTTGTATTTTTGTGTTTATCTAGAATCACAGAAAACCCTGTGTTGTTCCTCGTGACTTAATAAAGCTCGTAGTCTCAAATGTGGAGAAGATGCTTTATTGTGAATTCGTTCTCTCTTCAGGGCGTTACCCTACGGCTACCTCAAGTGCTACTGTGTCCTGCTACCAGATCTGCCCTCTGTGAAGTGTGTCCTCACTTCCTGTCCCAGTCTATTTATATGGCTCTCCCGTGCTCCCTCTAGTGTTTGCTCAGTTGTATTGCATCTAGTTAACTTGTGATCACCACATCCCACTTTTTCTCTTTACATATTTTCTGTACATCGTTAAAGAAAATTGTGCATCCTGTCCCGGTGTATTTACAGCTCTCCCTCTAGTGTTTGCTGAATTGTATTGTATCTAGTCAATCTACGATCACCACATCCCCCTTTTTCTCTTTACATATTTTCTGTACATCGTTAAAGAAAATGATACAAAACAGTTACTTATGATATGCGTATCTATACAAGTGATGGTGCTATTGCATATTTTTTACAAAGCCAATGTATTTATGAGTCCAATCTTAATAAAACATTTATGAGTCCAAACTTGATGAATTTGTTCAGTTTTTTTTTCTTTTTGTTGTTGATGACGTGGTGATATTGATATTGCAACTCTGTTGTGAATGTTGTTTGTGTTCCTTGTTATTTTTAAGTACCCAATGCGTCATCCCGAGGTGTTTGCATTGTCACATCACTGACATTGACTGACATGGACTTTTTTCTGTGCTTGTGGTATCGATGTATTATCTCATCTGCCTTGAATGCTGGCATGCTTGCTTGTTCTGGAGCAGATGTGAGTTTGTGCGATTCGTTGTCATCCCATGACATGTTTGTAGTCTTGTCATCGTTTTGCAGTGTGCTGTGGCATTGTCCTTCATGTGCCGAGTAGTACCATTGTGTACAAGTCGTTGTTTCATTGCTGTTGTTTCTGTCGTTCCTGTCTTTGTTGTGTTCGTTGCCGTACTTGTTGCTGTTTTTGTCGTTTCTGTCTTTGGTGTTGTCGCCGTCGTTGTTCTTGACTTTGTTGTTTTCGTTGCCGTTCTTGTTGCTGTTCTTGTCGTTTCTGTCTTTGGTGTTGTCGCTATCTTTGTTCCTGACTTTGTTGTTTTCTTTGCCGTTCTTGTTGTTTCTGTCTCTGTCATTGTCGCTATCTTTGTGCCTGACTTTGTTGTTTGTCTTGTCGCGCTTCATGTTGCTTTTGTTCTTGCTGTTGTTGTTCTCGTTTCTGCTGTGCTTCTTGCTATTGTTGTTGGTCTTGTCACGCTTCATGTTGCTTTTGTTCTCGCTGTTGTTGTTCTCGTTTCTGCTGTGCTTCTTTTGACTTTTGTTTTTCTTGTTATACTCTATGAGTGTCCCGTGTGGATAATTTGAGTCATTGAGCATTTCGTCTCGAGAGTGGTGCGAATGATCTGATGTTGCATCGGTGCTGGTGACATCAATCATTTATGGAGGATTTGATTCCTCATCTTTGCTTTCTTGGTGCTCCTCTTCTGGAGTCAAATTCTTCTCGATTTCATTTGACGCGGTGTCTCTGGATTCTTGGCGCTCCTCTTCTGGAGTCAAAAACTTCATGATGACAATTGACGTGGTGTCTGTGGACTCTTGGCGCTCCTCTTCAGGAGTCAAAATCTGCATGATTTCAGTTGACGTGGTGTCTCTGGACTCTTGGTGCTCCGCTTCTGGAGTTAAAATCTTCATGATTTCTGTTGATGTTGTCTCACTGGACTCCAGGTGCTCCTCTTCTGGAGTCAAAATCTGCATGGTTTCTTTTGGCGTGGTCTCTCTGGACTCCAGGTGCTCCTCTTCTGGAGTCAAAATCTGCATGGTTTCTTTTGGCGTGGTCTCTCTGGACTCCAGGTGCTCCTCTTCTGGAGTCAAAATCTGCATGTTTTCTTTCGGCATTGTCTCTCTGGACTGTTGGGTGGCCCGACTCTGTGCTTCTGTACAGACAAGCTGAGAACTGTCAGTGTCGCTGTGATCCTGTACGTCGAGTGTGATCACCTTGTCACTGTTTTCGCATGCAGTAGGTAGAGGTACATTGTCTTCTTCTTGTTCATGTGAGCTTGTTAGACTTTCATAGTCTGCTTGTGGTTGCTCAGATACGGCGGGTTGACCTTCATGGTCTTGTTCATGCATGGTGTTAGTGGTTAGATGTACGTTGTCTTCTTCTTGTTCATGTGAGCTTGGTAGACTTTCATAGTCTGCTTGCGGTTGCTCAGATACAGCGGGTTTACCTTCATGGTCTTGTTCATGCATGGTGTTCTCCAGGGAGTGTTTGCTTGCATCCCTGTTGGAGTCTTTCATCACTCGCACTGTGGAGCCTGTCATCGCGCGCTCTGTGGAGCCTGTCATCGCTCGCTCTGTGGAGTCTTTCTGTGCTCTCTGTGTGGCGTCGTCTTCGTCTTGGGTATTGCTGTCATCCAATGTATCGACGAGCTGCCATGGCATCATGGTGTTGGATTCATCTACCACGAGTAGATTCGTGTTGAGCTTTGCAACGGTGTCGCTGATGCTGTGATCAGCATATCCAAATAACTCAGCCATCTCTGAGTAGTATTCTTTGAAACCCAAATCATCTTGGTTGGCTTCTTCTACCACGAGTTGATTCGTGTTGAACTTTGCGACCATGTCGCTGATGCTGTGATAAGCATATCCGACTGACTCAGCTATGTCTGAGTAGTGTTCTTCGAAAACCAAATCATCTTGGTTGGATTCTTCTACCACGAGTTGATTCGTGTTGTACTTTGCGACCGTGTCGCTGATGCTGTGATAAGCATATCCGACTGACTCAGCCATGTCTGAGAGGTAATCTTCGAAAAACAAATCATCTTTTGTTGTTTCGGAATTCTTTTTGTTCTCTTCACTTTGGGTGGTGCAGACTGCTTTTTTCAGGGTGTTGTGCAAGTTGTTTTTAACTGTTGGTTTAAGTTCAGGCGTTTTTCTGTGTTCTGAGGCAAGAAAATTTGTGTTTACCACTTTAAGTGTCTTGTTTTCAATTTTCCGGCATTTCCCTTTTAAAAGGGCGTGGTTGGGATGCTCAGACGTCATGACGTCACGCGTAGGAATGAATTGCGCATGCGCAAATCGGCCTTCCTCCTTCACTGTGCGGTTTTGTGTCCATTGCGCATGCGCGGCATGCGCATGCGCATAACGATCCGCGACCAAAACTTTTTTAGACTGCGCATGCGCGGCGTGCGCATAACGATCGGCAACGCGACCTTTTTTTAACTGCGCATGCGCGGCTTCCAGTTCCGGCGCATGCGCAGACGTAATTTGTAGTTCTTTGCTTGCCCGAGACTGCAAAATGTGCTCCGACGCCATTTTTTCGCAGATTTCAGCGATTCTTTTTTCTAAAAATTGTGAGTTACCTTTTCTTTCCGATCTGGACTGGATTTCAGCGTTTTGGCTTTGTGAAAAATTCATGTTATTTCTTCTTTTTGATCTGTACTTTTCATTCGCGATTTCTTGTTGTGCAAATTCCTTACAGTA
The DNA here is from genome assembly GCF_902713615.1 of Scyliorhinus canicula. Lineage (NCBI taxonomy): Eukaryota > Metazoa > Chordata > Chondrichthyes > Carcharhiniformes > Scyliorhinidae > Scyliorhinus > Scyliorhinus canicula. Next base: position 159,664,392 of record NC_052154.1, read on the forward strand.
CTCTTCAAATTTGTTTAGTATCGTTTGTAAGCTGTTTCTGTCTTCACCTTTTGAGTATTTAAATCCATTATAAACTTTCGTAGCTTCATGTCCTTCGATGAGAATTGCTATTTTAATTTCGTCTGAGGCTGCTTCTGCATCAAATGCTATACCGTAATCGAACCATTGTTTAAACCTTTCCCAGACACTTTTTACATTTCCAGTCGTGTCCAGCAGAAGTGGGAATCCAAGGCACTTCCTCCTATCAGCGATGTCTTCCCAAGTCGAATGTCCAGTAGGAGATTTCCATGCCATTTTGATCTTTCTGTGTCTGCCACTGAGTTGTCCTGTAGTAAGCGTCTGAAGCCACTCCTTGGTACCATGTGTTGTTCCTCGTGACTTAATAAAGCTCGTAGTCTCAAATGTGGAGAAGATGCTTTATTGTGAATTCGTTCTCTCTTCAGAGCGTTACACTACGGCTACCTCAAGTGCTACTGTGTCCTGCTACCAGTTCTGCCCTCTGTGAAGTGTGTCCTCACTTCCTGTCCCGGTCTATTTATATGGCTCTCCCGTGCTCCCTCTAGTGTTTGCTCAGTTGTATTGCATCTAGTTAACTTGTGATAACCACATCCCCCTTTTTCTCTTTACATATTTTCTGTACAACGTTAAAGAAAATTGTGCATCCTGTCCCGGTGTATTTACAGCTCTCCCTCTAGTGTTTGCTGAATTGTATTGTATCTAGTCAATCTACGATCACCACAAACCCCTTCAAACAATCAAAATAATGCTGATAATCAAGGGGAAAGTTCATTGCATAAGACAGGAACTGAAGGTGGGCTCAATGAAGAAATAAATACTTTCAGCAAATTTTTCATCTATTCGTTCATGAGATGTGTCAAAGTTGACACCTTCCGCAATGTAAATTCTATGATTCTATGATTCATTTATACAAATTCGTAATTCTCCTTGTGGTGGTGACCTTCTTGAATCACTGTTGTTAGTGTTGTGTAGTGACATCCTCAGAGCTCTCTTGGGAGGGGTTCTCCAGGTTTTCACCCCTGTTCCGATGAAGCATTCCACATTTTTCCAAGTTGGCATTGTGGGAGTCTTGCAGTGAAGTTCCATGTTCTGATGTTCTGCCCTTATGCTTTTAATGGCACTCATTGCCTGTTTGGCAGCTGGCTTTCAGAGCAATCCTTGACCAAAAATATATATATAGTCTAACAATGGCACAGAATGTAGAAGAGTGTTCCAGTTTACAAAATCTCATTGATTCCGAAGAAGTGTTCCAATATCGACAAATACATGGATAGGATGGGTATAGAGGGATACAACACTAAGAAGTGCTGAGGGTTTGGCCAAGGGTGGTATTATGGCTGGTACAGGCATGGAGGGCCGAAGGACCTGCTCCTGTGCTGTATTGTTTTTTGAGGTGAATGAACGAGCAGACTGGAAGAGTGAATGGCTGTGTGGTACCATTTAAATATTGGCGCAATGAGGTGATGGTGTGTCAGGATAACTCAATGTGATTTCATGTGTTCTTCACACATGTATAATTTAAAAAAATAAATTTAGAGTGCCCAATTAATTTTTTCCAATTAAGAGGCAATTCAGCGTGGCCATTCCACCTACCCTGCACATCTTTGGGTTGTGGTACCAAGGTGAGAATGTGCAAACTCGACACGCACAGTGACCCAGAGCCGGGATCAAACCTGGGACCTCGGTGCCGTGAGGCAGGAGTGCTAACCACAGCACCACCATGCTGCCCCTCACACATGTATAATTAATGAGCTAAACACCACAGGGTTTGCAGGTTCAGCTGCGTCACTCTCCAGCGAAAGTCACCCCGACTTCCCCTCCCTCCAGTTGCAGGAGGCTGAGGTATATTCAGGGCAATGATAGAAAATTACCAGCAATTATTATCAAAAGTAAGATGTAATTTTCCATGGGTACGAAGATATTGACGCGAAAACTCTCTGTAAAATAACAATATTTCTCCTTAGATAAACATGTAACGAGGTGAGCTAAATACATATGTATTCTTTCACTATCAGCCAAATTCATCATTACCGTATTTCCTGCTGCTTTGTACAATGTGTTTATGTTTTGCATTTTTGTGTTCATGTAGATTCTGAGCAAACCCCTTCAAGTTATCAAAACCGTGATTATAATTCAGGGGAAAATTCATCGGATGAGAAAAAAGACAAAAGTAAGCCAGGAACTGAAGGTGAGTCAAGGAGCAGAGTTGAAGAGTGATTGGCTGTGTGGTAGCATTTAAATATGGCACAGGGATATTGGTGCAATGAGGTGATGGCGTTACAGGAAAGATCCATGGGATCTGATGTGTTCCTCACACATGCATAATAAATGAGCTGAACACCACAAGATTGTGTCTGTAAGGTTCCGACACTCTCCAACAAAAATCACCCCGACTTCCTTTCCCGCCACTAGACATGGCCTCCAAAAGGGGGAATTCAGTTGCAGGAGACTGAAGTATATTCAGGGCAGCAATAGAAGCCTACCAGCAGTTATTATCAAAAGTAAGATGTAATTTTGCATCATTATTAAAGTTATTGATGCAACACCTATCTGAGAAATAGAAAATCTCTCCTCGGATAAAGATGTAATGAGCTGAGCTAAATGCATATGTATTCATTCACTATAAACCAAACACACCATTACTGTACTTCCTGATCCTTTATGCAATGTGTTTACACTGGTTTGTATTTTTGTGTTTATCTAGAATCACAGAAAACCCCTTCAAACAATCAAAATAATGCTGATAATCAAGGTAATCAAGGGGAAAGTTCATTGCATAAGACAGGAACTGAAGGTGGGCTCAATGAAGAAATAAATACTTTCAGCAAATTTTTCATCTATTCGTTCATGAGATGTGTCAAAGTTGACACCTTCCGCAATGTAAATTCTATGATTCTATGATTCATTTATACAAATTCGTAATTCTCCTTGCACGGTAGCATGGTGGTTAGCTTCACAGCTCCAGGGTCCCAGGTTCGATTCCCGGCTGGGTCACTGTCTGTGCGGAGTCTGCACGTCCTCCCCGTGTGTGCGTGGGTTTCCTCCGGGTGCTCCGGTTTCCTCCCACAGTCCAAAGATGTGCGGGTTAGGTGGATTGGCTATGCTAAATTGCCCGTAGTGTCCTAAAAAGTAAGGTTAAGGGGGGGTTGTTGGGTTACGGGTATAGGGTGGATACGTGGGTTTGAGTAGAGTGACCATGCTCGGCACAACATCGAGGGCGGCACAACTACCAGCAGTTATTATTAAAAGTAAGATGTAATTTTGCATCATTATTAAGTTATTGATGCAACACCTATATGAGAAATAGTAAAACTCTCCTCAGATAAAGATGCAATGAACTGAGCTTAATACATATGTACTCATTCACTATTAACTAAATGCACCATTACTGTAGTTCCTGTTCCTTTATACAATATGTTTACACTGTATTTTTGTGTTTATGTAGAATCACAGAAAACTCCTTCAAGCAATCAAAATAATGCTGATAATCAAGGGGAAAGTTCAGTGGATAGGCCAGGAACTGAAGGTGGGATCAATGAAGAAATACTTTCAGCAAATTTTTCATCTATTCGCTCATGAGGGGCGAAATTCTCCGACCCCACGCAGGGTTGGAGAATCGGCCGGCAGCGGCGTTAATCCTGCTCCCGCCGGGTTTTTTATTCTCCGACCGGCCAAAAACTGGCGTTGTGCAAATCCCGCCGGCAGCCTCTGAAAACAGCTGGCGCCGGCGGGATTTCATTATATTTTTCTTTCACCAAATCTCCCGCCCGGATGGGCCGAAGACCCGCCGACGTGGCCACGGGTCACGTCGGCGAAAAACAGAGTAGCTTTAAAACGGCGTCAACCATTGATGATGGTTGACGCCGTTCAGAGTCCGAGGGCGAGTGGGGTGGGGGGGGGGTTGCCTGTGGGGGGTTGCGGGGGGGGGGGGAGTTGCGGGGGGGGGGGGGGGTTTGCCGGGGTGGGGGGGGTTGCGGAGGGGGTTGCGGCATTGGGGGGGTTGCGGCGTTGGGGGGGGCGTTGCGGCATGGGGGGGGGTTTGCGGCGTTGGGGGGGGTTGCGGAGTTGGGGGAGGTTGCGGCGTTGGGGGGGTTGCGGTGTTGGGGGTGGTTGTGGCGTTGGGGGGGGTTGCGTCGTTGGAGGGGGGGTTGTGGCGTTGGAGGGGGAGTTGCTGCGTTGGGGGGGGTTACGGCGTTGGAGGGGGGGTTGCGGCATTGGAGGGGGGGTTGCGGCGTTGGGGGGCGGGTTGCGGCGTTGGAGGGGGTAGGGGTGGTGGGGAGGGGGTTAGGGGTGGTGGGGAGGGGGGGTAAGGGTGGTGGGGAGGGGGGTAGGGGTGGTGGGGAGGGGGGTAGGGGTGGTGGGGAGGGGGCAGGGGTGGTGGGGAGGGGGGTAGGGGTGGTGGGGAAGGTGGTAGGGGTGGTGGGGAGAGGGGTAGGGGTGGTGGGGAGAGGGGTAGGGGTGGTGGGGAGGGGGGTAGGGGTGGTGGGGAGGGCGGTAGGGGCGGTGGGGGGGTAGGGCCGTTGGAGGGGCTAGGGGTGGTGGGGGGGGGTTTGGGGGCAGCGGCGTGCAGATAGGTGAGGGGGTAGGGGCGTTGGAGGGAGATAGGGGTGGTGAGGGGGGTGGTTGGGGTAGGGGGCAGCGGCGTGCAGAGAGGGGGGGCGACGGTGCGTTGGCCCCGGGCATCCGTCGCCCCCCCCCTCTCTGCACGCCGCTGCCCCCTACCCCAACCCCCCCCCCTCACCACCCCTACCTCCCTCCAACGCCCCTACCCCCTCACCACCCCTACCCCCCAACGACCCCTACCCCCTCCAACGCCCCTACTCCCCTCACCACCCCTACCCCCCTCCAACGCCGCCCCCCATCTCTCTCAACGCCGCAACCCCCCCCGAACGCCGCAACCCCCCCCATCAACGCCGCAACCCCCCACCCTCTCAACGCCGCAACCCCCCCCTCGCAATGCCGCAACCCCCCACACTCTCAACGCCGGGTCCCCCCCCTCTCAACACCGGCCCTCCCCCCCCCCGACGGGTCCCCCACCCCTCTCCACTCAACGCAGGGTCCCCCCTCTCCTCTCAACGTCGCCCCCCCTCTCCTCTCAACGCAGGGTCCCCCCCCTCTCCTCTCAACGCAGGGTCCCCCCCCCCTTTCCTCTCAACGCCGGTACACACACCCCCCTCCCCCTCCCTCTGAAGGCCGGTACACCCCCCCCCCCCTCTCGCTGAAGGCCGGTACCACCCCCCTCCCTCTGAAGGCAGGTACCCCCCTCCCTCTGAAGGCCGGTACCCACACCCCCCTCCCTCTGAAGGTTTTTCACCCCTGTTACGATGAAGCATTCCACATATTTCCAAGTTGGGATTGTGGGAGTCTTGCGGTGATGTTCCATGTTCTGGTGTTCTGCCCTTATGCTTCTACATGGCACTCAGCACAACAGTCCTGCCTGCCATTCTCGATTTTACCCTACTCGACGTTTCTGTGAAGTACCTGATTCCATTTCCTTTCCCTCTCACAGCAATGCATCAAGCCTTTAGAGGGGGCTTTAGAGAGGGTGCAGAAGAGATTTACCAGGATGTTGCCTGGTATGGAGGGCATTAGTTATGAAGAGAGGTTGAATAAACTCGGTCTGTTCTCACTGGAACGACGAAGGTTGAGGGGCGACCTGATAGAGGTATACAAAATTTTGAGGGGCATAAACAGAGTGGATAGTCAGAATTATGAGGGGCATAGACAGAGTGGATAATTAGAGGCTGTTTCCCAGGGTAGAGGGGGCAATTACGAGGGGACATAGGTTTAAGGTGCGAGGGGCAAGGATTAGAGGAGATGTATGAGACAGGTTTTTTACACAGAGGGTAGTGGGTGCCTGGAACTCGCTGCCGGAGGAGGTGGTGGAAGCAGGGACTATAGTGACATTTAAGGGGCATCTTGACAAATACATGAATAGGATGGGAATAGAGGGATATGGACCCAGGAAGTGGAGAAGATTTTAGTTTAGACGGAGAACATGCTCGGCACAGGCTTGGAGGGCCGAAGGGCCTGTTCCTGTGCTGTACTTTTCTTTGTTCTTTGTTCATCGCCTGTTTGGCAGCTGGCTTTTAGAGCAATACTTGACCAAAAATATATATATACCCTAGCAATGGCACAGAATGTAGAAGACTGTTCCAGTTTACAAAATCTCATTGATTTCGAAGAAGAGTGTTTTTGTTTTCAGATTGTCCTCCTTGACTAACTCCGGATGAAAGATTAACTGAATAATCCTGTGCATTGGATCCTTTCTCGACTCCATCATGCTCTGAGTGACATGATGCCATTCGAAGATTTGCTGTGCTAAAGTTGGATGTTACTTACACAGATTTGCAAGTTCTGCAGGTCTCCTCTATTGGTGGAAATGAACTGTCCCTGGCATTTGGAACAGATCAGAATTTGTCGTTTTCACTAATGTTGCCAACCACTTTCCTGTTTTCCTTCTGTTACAGCAGCATGACTGGATTGAGCAAACAGTCAGTTTCTTTGATTGGGTTAAGCTTCTTTAACTCAGATAGGATTGAAGATTTTACAGGTATATAAATACTGTGGCTACAATAGCAGTTTCGGGGCTTGGAATCCTCAATTCCAAACGATGTACACAAACTACAAAGCACAAGTCAGGTATGTGATGGGATACTTTCCTCTTGCTGTCTGAGTGCAGTTCCAACAACACAAACATCTTGATACCATCCAGGACAGTGCAGCAGGCTGCTTGATTGGCATCCCTTCCACAATAATTCACTCTATCCATCACTCACACACAGCAGCTCTGCCTGCCATCGACAAGGTGCAATGCAGGCCCTCACCAATGCCGCTGGAGATGAAAGATGAACAGAATAACAGAGCCCATTGGCTCCTTTCTCCTCCCATTTCACTTGATCCATTTTGCCCCAAAAACTATGGGCTGGATCCTCCGTTTCAGGCACTATACCCGCACGTTGTCCTGAAACCTGTGGCTTTAGCGCCAGAAAAACTGCCAATAAAAGGCCACAGATTCACCGTCTTGCAGGGGGCTGGCACACGGCTATCATGGAGCTCGCAGCTCCAGCTGCCGATACGACCCCCCGCACTTCCGGATCAGAGGCTGCGCATGCGCATGGCAGTGGACACCAGCGGCTGCGCTGTGCTCCATGGCGGACTCAGACCACGGACCTGGACCACAGAAATAGTGCCCCCGATCGGCTGCTCACCTGATCCGGATCACCCGCACAATAAAGTTTCAGTCCCGTATGAGGCCCCCCTCCCATCCAATCGGCCCGTCCCCGACTATGGCGGCTGCGGCTGAGCCTGCAGCTACCTCGCGAGTATCCCGAATGGCTGGACCACATTAGAAATACGCCATTGAGACTTCGGCCGGTCGGGGCCAGAGAATAGCGGGGCGGGCCTCCAGCAATGGCTGCAGCTGGTGGATACGTGGCGCAGCGAACTCCCCGGATACTCTGCTTTTCTGGGGATGGAGAATCGCGGAACTGGTGCCGGTCCCGATTTCATGCGTGAAACCGGATTCTCCGCCACAGTGCTGAACACGATTTCACTGTCGGGGTGCTGAGAATCCAGCCCTATATCTAATTTACTTGAAATGACACAATGTTTTTGTCTCAACTACTTTTTGTTGTCGTGAATTCCACAGATTCACCATCCTCTGGGTGAAGAAATTTCTCCGTACCTCAGTCCTAAAATGTTTATCCCTTACCCTAGTCCTGGAATGCACTATCGGGAACATTCTTTCTGAATCTACTCAGTTTAATCCTGTTAGAAATGTATAAGTTTCATTGAGATCCTCCCCTCACTCTTCTGAACGCCAATGAATATAATCCTAACAGACTTAGTCTCTCCTCATGTGACAGTCCCGCTATCCCAGGAATCAGCCTGGTAAACCGTCACAGCACTCCCTCCATAGCAAGAATGTCCTTCCTCAGATAAAGAAACCAAAACTGCACACAATACACCAGGTGTGGCCTCACCAAGGCCCGAAACAATTGTAGTAAAACATCCCTATTCCTGTACTCAAATCCTCTTGCAATGAAGGCCAACATACTAGTTGCCTTCTTTACTGTCTGCTCTATCTGAGTGCTTACTTGTAGCGACTGATGCAAGAGGACATCAAGGTTTTGCTGTGTAGCTACCTCTCTCAACTTGCACCCATTCAAATAATAATCTGCCTTTACCCTGTCAAATTCAATATAGGTCTGTCTGGGCTGTTACCTTGTATTTTGAAATGTCTGCTGTATGCCGAAGGGACTAATTTATACACAATCAATATAGCCTTATACGGCCGGAGAATTGTAGGGTCGGTGGCCGCGCATGCGCATGGCGGTGGGCTGCAGCGGCCGTGCAACATGGTGCCAGCCGCGCGTGGACCTGGCCTGCCAAATAGTGACCTCTTGGGCCTGGCTCAGCACCCCCTGACCATCCCTCACTAATGCCCCCAGCCCCCGCCAAAGCTCCCAATGCCCGCAGATCGGCTCCTCCTCAACTGTGGCGGCACTGGACTAAGTCCGCAGCCGCCACGCTGAATTCCTGAAATTAAATACCACACACGACCGGCGCAATTGGGAACTTGGCCCATCGGAGGCGGAGCATCAGGGGGAGGGCCTCAGATAACGTCCTGAGGCCGTCCCGACTGCGTGCGGCATACTCCTAGAGTACGCTGTTTTGGAGGGGGCAGAGCATCGCAAAAGCAGCACCGTCCCCAATTTGAGCCAATGTGGATTCTCCGACCAGTCGGGGGTGATCAGAGAAACCCGCCCATCATCTCTCAGCAATACATAAACCTCATGAGTTCTATCCACCAAACTACTCTGTAAGAGCAATGTTTAGATTTCTTTAGGCCATTTCATTTGCTTAACCACCTTCTCAAACGTAATAAAGAATGCCTCCACATCCCTTTCCTCAGTTGTTCCTGGGGTTTCGGTTGGAGGTGGTTGTTTCACCATCAGCACCTGTTTCAGCATCTTAGATCTCTCTTATGTATCCCAGTCTTTTAAGCTGGTATTCCCTGCCTCGGTTCCTTCTCCCCAAAAAAACCCACACCTGCAAACACCTTTGCTTAACATCAAACTAAACAGATTTTTTAACTTTCAGAAACACTCAATTAAACTCACTTAAATCTATACCTTGGGCGGGATTCTCCCCTACCCGGCGGGGCTGGGGGTTCCGGCGGGATGGAGCGACGTGAACCACTCCGGCGTCGGGCCGCCCCAAAGGTGCGGGAGTTTCCACACCTTTAGGGACCAAGCCCTAACATTGAGGGGCTAGGCCCGCACCGGAGTGGTTGGCGCCTCGCCGGCCGGTGGGAACGGCCATTGGTGCCACGCCGGCTGGGGCCGATGGGACTTCGCCGGCTGGCGGAAGTCCACGCATGCGCCGGAGCGTCAGCGGTTGCTGACGTCATCCCCGTGCATGCGCATGCGAGGGGGTCACTTCCTCCTCCGCCATCGTGAAGACTATGGCGAAGGCGGAAGGAAAAGAGTGCCCCATGGCACAGGCCCGCCCGCCAATCGGTGGGCCCCGATCGCGGGCCAGGCCACCATGGGGGCACCCCCCAGGGCCAGATCGTCCCCCCCCCCCCCCAGGACCCTGGAGCCCGCCCACGCCGCCTGGTCCCGCCGGTAAGGTAGGTGGTTTGATTCACGCCGGCGGGACCGGCATGACAGCGGCGGTTTTCGGCCCATCGCGGGCCGGAGAATTGGCGGAGGGGGGGGCCCGCCGACAGGCGCGGAGCGATTCCCGCCCCTGACGAATCTCTGGTGCCGGAGATTTCGGGATACGGCGGGGGAGGGATTGGCGCCGGCCCCCGGCGAGTCTCTGACCCGTCGGGGGGTCAGAGAATCCCGCCCCTTATTTCTTTTTTAAAATAAATTTAGCGTACCCAATTCGTTTTTTCCGATTAAGGGACAATTTTTAGTGTGTTCAATCTACCTACCTTGTACCTCTTTGGGTTGTGGGGGCGAAACCCACGCAAACACAGGGAGAATGTGCAAACTCCACACGGACAGTGATCCTAGAGCCGGGATCAAACCTGGGACCTCGGCGCCTTGAGGCAACAGGGCTACTGCGCCACTGTGCTGCCCTCTCTGCCCCTTATTTCTAACAGCCAGCAATACAAATATAGATCAAATGGAACTACCTCTGCTTCCTGACATAGTTGTCGTCATTTTAGGACAAGATAAACCCCTTTTTTGCCAGATCAGTTTTCAATTAAATATTCGGCTTACAACTCCACTGATTTATCCTTGCATTGAAGTACATGATGGTTCTACCACAGGAAGATCTTTTGCTATTAAATTCCTGAGCCACTTTTATAATTGTGCTAGGCAATTATATCAGTAACATTTGAATTAATGTGGCCTGAGGAATGTTCAGGGCAGTATGAGAAGCCGACCAGCAGTTGATGATCACAGTGGGAAGCAATATTGTATTATTCTTACGGTCCATAATGCAGCACATTAAGATCCCGGACCAAACCCCAACATATGATAGGATTCCAGACTAGAACCCCAAACACTTTTACATTTGTTAATCTGTAAGGAAATGATACTTTGCTCCAGCAGTGATTCTAATGACAAATAGTAATGTGTTCTTTTAAAAACAAACTTTATTATTTGCGCAGGATTAAACTACATTAACATCACAGAAAATAGCTCAACAGTTAAACAATTCTTAACAATAAAAGGAAACACTTCAACTTCTAACTGATAGCTTCCTTCTCTCCAATGAAGCAAAACATGTCGGACGAAATTCTCCGACCCCACGCAGGGTGGGAGAATCGCCCGGGGCCGCCGGAAATCCCGCCCCCGCCGTGGCAGAAATTCTCCGCCAACCGGGAATTGGCGGGGGGGGGGGGGGCTCGCGCCACGTCGAGCGGCGAGCCCACTGCGGCGATTCTCCGGCCCGCGATGGGCCGAAGTCCCGCCGCTGGGAGGCCTCTCCCGCCGCCGAGGTTTGAACCACCTCTGGTGGCGGCGGGATCGGTGGCGCGAGCGGGCCCGCGGGGTCCGAGGGGGGGCACGGGGCGATCGGACCCCGGGGGGTGCCCCCACGGTGGCTAGGCCGACGATCGGGGCCCACCGATCGGCCGGCGGGCCAGTGCCGTGGGGGCACTCTTTCTCTTCCGCCGCTGCCACGGCCTACACCATGGCAGAGGCGGAAGAGAATTCCCCAGCGCGCATGCTCCAGTGGTGACGTCACCACTGGCGCATGCGCGATACGACGAAGGCCTTTCGGCCAGCCCTGGCGCTGGGCGTCAAAGGCCGTTGGTGCCGGCTTTGGCACCAGTCGGCGTGGTGCCTAGCCCCCAAAGGTGCGGAGAATTCCACGCCTTTGGGGAGGCCCGACGCCGGAGTGGTTGGCGCCACTCCGCTACGCCGGGACCCCCCGCCCCGCCGGGTAGGGGAGAATCCCGCCCGTCAAAAGGCACTGATAAATAAAGTTAACAAATATGGGGAACAGGTTTTTCCATCCCGCCGCACCAGATTTCTGGTTCAGCATGCTGTCCAGAGTCTCTGTTTCGCATGTTGGCCAATGTGGTTTTCCATTGTGGGGCAGCCCCATGCTGTTGGGAAACCCCGGGCTGCTGGCAAAACAGAGAATCACGACAGTGGAGAATTCAGCCCTGGATACTTGCTGTACACTTGAATAGAGATTTCTTGGAAAGACTGCTTGAAGAGAGAGAGAGATACTGTCAAGAAACAACCTACAGATGCATTGTGCCTGTGTCAGACTACTTCTTAACCTGACAGTCTTTTGCAAAAGCTGCTGCTCAGCTCAAAGCACCGAGCAAAACTAAAATCTAAACTGCCTGCTACAGACCTGGCTCCTCCCATTAATTAGATAATCTGCCTTGCACTCCGACCCCCGTCTTGCTTACTTACTTCAAAAGACAATGGTCAGAAATCTCTTGTAAGTGGTGATGTTCCCATGCACCTGCTGCCTTTGTCCTTCTCGATGGTAGAGATTGCAGATTTGGAAAGTGCCGTTGAATAGATTTTGGTGAATTGCTGCAGCACATACTATCGATGATACACACTGCTGCCACTGTGCATCAGTGGTGGATGGGGTGCCAATCAAGGGGGCTGATTTGTCTTGGATGGTGCTGAACTTATTTAGTGCTGTTGGAGCTGCACTCAAGCAAACAAATGGAGAGTCCTCCATCGCACTCCTGACTTCTGCCTTGTAGATTTTACACAGGCTTTGAAAGTCGGCAGGTGAGTTACTCTCTTCAGAATTTCCAGTCTCTGAAATGCTCTTGTCATCACAGCATGTGCATTGCTGGTTGAGTTCAGTTTCTGGTCAATGGTAATCTTAGATTGTTTATAGTGAGGGCTTTAGCGATGGTAATGCCATTGAATATGAAGGAGTTGAATTCTATCTTGTTGGAGGTGGTCATTGCCTGGCACTTGTGTGGAACAACTGTTACTTGTCACTTATCAGTCACTGACTTAATTGCAGTGTTAATGTAAGCCTACTTGTGACACTCAGAAAGATTATTATTCTTATTTATCTGATGAAGAAAGCTCTCCTGGCCAGGTTGTAAAAGTTTCAAACTGTAAATAGGAAATTCAGTTATTTTCATTGCATTTTTATGTTAAAATTTTAGCATGCCTATTCATATTTTGTTTCTTCGAACAGACAATGATCCAAGTCATCACAAACCTACTCCAGAGGCAAGTCACCCAAGTACGTCGAAATGCGGTGGACCACATTTGTAAAAACACTGATGTTAGATGAGCTTCAATCAAAACCCATCGCACCTTTTCTCCTGTATTTTGGGTTTCTGCAGCATTTCCTCAAACATTGGAATAGGTTTCAACAGGACATTAAAGTTTGGATAATCGATCCTCTCTGCATTAGAAGGACCAGCTAGTACATTCTACCGTTGTGCCTAATCAAACGGTTGGCAGCCAAGTTTTGATCGAGGGTTTTCCTTAAAGTATTCCACTGTGTCCTGCTGAAGAAGAATTGTTTAATTATTATATATTCTGCTCTTTCTATTGATCCTACATCAAGAAACAATTGAGCATTGTTTATATGTCAGAGACTGGCTGTCCTTATGTGCTTGTGGGTTACTAGAAATTTTTTGCGAGGGATATCAGAGCATTTTGTAAAAAATAATTTTAGGGTTGTGTGGATTTTAATGTATTACAGTATAAATAATAATGGAAGATTCCTTGGATTTTTACAATAGGGGGGCATTTTACACTAATTTTGGGGACCATCTATTTCCCTTGGAAATGACGCCAGCTGTTTGGTGCTCAGATTCCAGTTTTGGAAACCTTAAGATTGTAATATTGCCAACATAATTTTTAATCATGTGAATCCACAATCTAATGGCATTCATATTTGAGCCACTGTATTATAAAAGGAATTTAAAACACTCTCTTAAAGAAGAGTTTAAACATGTTTTGCCATCACACATTCCTAAATTTTATCTTACAGTATCAGTGGAGCGAATGTTCAAAGATTGTTTAGAGGTCACAGTTTTTTTTCAATAAATTTAAAGTATCCAATTCATTTTTTCCAATTAAGGGGCAATTTAGCGTGGCCAATCCACCTAACCAGCATATCTTTGGGTTGTGGGGGTGAAACCCACGCAAACACGGGGAGAATGTGCAAACGCCACACGGACAGTGACCCAGAACTGGGATCAAACCTGCGACCTTGCGCCGTGAGGCAACAGGGATAACCCATTGCGCCACCGTGCTATCTTGGCGGTTGCAGTTGCATTGTTACATTTCAAAGCTGCAGTTGAGATGCCAAGCTGTTGTAACCTTTAAGTTGCTTCTGAAAATATTGAACTTCCTGCCATATGATTACTCTGAAGTTAAGGGGTGGATTCCCCGTTGCCCACCGCCGGTAGCGGAATTTTTGGTGGAAGAATCAATGGGCAAAAATCTGAATTGGCGCCTGTTCCGGTCCCCGCTGGAGGCAGCATCGTGGTTGACACCCCACGCCAACGGTAGGATGAAACAGGCGCTGTGGCTGCTGAGGAAGAGAGAGGGGGTACAGAAAGTGTCCAAAATTGTCATAGTTTGCTGACAGTCGTGCCGCTGGCTGGGGGACTTCTGTCAGGGTTGGAGAGAGTAGCAGGATCAGCCAAGAGGTGGGCTGTGGGGTCTGGGTGGACGGGCAGAGAACACCATTACTGTGGCCTGCAAGGGACCCATGCAGCTGTGCACACTGCTGCTTTCCTACTGTGAACTTAGGGCCATAGGTCATATGCCCCCCAGGCCACCCCCTAGGTGCCCTCTGGCCCCAACCAATCCATCAGTGGGATCGGCATGCTCTAATGCAACCAGTGCCATCTTGTTGGCTGAGATGAGTATGCGTGGGGAGTAAAGTGTGTATATGCAGGTGCAGCTTGTCAGCCTCCTGAGTGTCAATTGCGAATCCGCACCGTTTCTCAAAGGAATCGATAGGTTCCAAGTGGCACTGGTGCTAGCCCCTCAATGGTCGCTGAATTGGTCCAGGTGGGTCTCCAGTTTTGCTGTTGTGGAATTCCACGAATCCTGCCCCAACGTCACCACTTAGTCTCAGGAACAGAGAATTCAGCTGAATGTCTTTTCCAGGAATAGCAATAAGAGTTTGTGCATTAACTCTTTGAGGGGCAGTTTCTTTCCATACACAAATTCTTCCAGAATGTTCTTAGTCCTTGAAGGTGATCCATTTTCTGTGATTAAGTGTTCATGATAATATTCATTTCCACCTTATTTTCAAATGTTTCAGTGAATAGTGTTTTTTCCCAATGCTTCTTAATGTTTACTGAAATGATTGTCACATTAAATGCATGTTGCTGAAAAGAGAGATCTGCTGCTCAAACCTTTCATCTTGCACTCATCAGCACAAACACAAGATTCCCAAATTTCAAAATATTACCACAATTTGTGCTGCAGGAGAAAAGGTTGATGATTGGTTCGCAAGTCAACTCTGACTGGCGAGGTGTTGGGCCAGGGCCGCTGTCCAATCAATTTACCCATCATCTCCCCATGTGGCGTTGGGCATTCTGAGCCGTCAAAATGCCTCTGGAGGTGGGACGTGACTCATAATTGGCCACTTAAGTGGCTCAGTATGTTTTCTGTCAGTGGCAATATGGCATGGGAGCCGGAAGACATTAGGCAGCATTCGTGGCACTCCCCCACCCCCCGCTCTGTCGCCCAATAGATTTTACCAGTTCTCACACCTTCCAACAGGACAGAAAGAATCATCCCATGGATTTGAGATGTGAGCTCTGTATATGCTCAAGCTATATATCTTTGCATCAGATGGTAAACTAATTTTATCAGGACAGCACATTGAATAAATGTTTATAACAAAATTGAAGTACAGAAGTTGCATGTTTGTATTTATTTAAAACAATTTATAGTCCCTGTGAGAACATTACTGGAGGGTTGAAATTTGCCTGTTTCGCACCAGATGCTCAAAATTGTAGGGGATAAACCTGGGAGTGGAAGTGTCTTAATGAGGTGTTCCTGAGATTCACTGATGGACACCATTGGAAACAGTGCTCCCATTGCTGCAGGGATGTGAATTTCATTGAAATTCCAAAACGTTTTTAAAATCAAGTCTCAAATTTCAGTGGGAGTGTGAGATCATCAGAGTATGCCGGAGAAAGCAGGCAGACAGTTCCTCTCAGCAAACTACATCACTTCCTCGAAATCCTCTCAAAGCTGTATTGCCCACAGACTGGAATTATCTTGATTTTTTTTTCATTTTACACCTTCTTTAGTTATATTTATTTGGGAACATTTTAAAGTTTAATACTTCCTGTAATTTTCTCATGAGCACCCACCAGGAATGGGAGCTTCACTGTGTCTTCCATCTTAAATAGGATGGACATTCTTTTGGAATTCCTCTTCTCCTCAGGGATTAGGAGAAGTTCCAGGAGATTCCTCAGTAGGATGTCTGTCTGTGTCTGAGACAGGTAGGCTCACGTCATAGCCTTTCGCACATCAACTAGGCTGGCACTGTCAGAGGTCTCAACTATTAAACTGAAAATCTGTCTTATCTCCCAGCTGGATGTGAAAGATTTCCAGGCATTACTTGAAGCAAAGCAGGGAAGACATCTTGATGTTTGGACCAATATTTATCCATCAAATTACAACATGGAAATAAAGATTGTATGGCTATTTATTATGTTGCTGTGGAAACATCCATTCTGCACATTGACTGCAATGTTTGCTTACATCACACTGGTGGCTAAATTTCAAAACTATACAAATTGGATGAAAGGGGGTCATCGGGTTTGCCATTGCAAGGCACTGTCACCACAGAAAACCAGTCGAGACTGAGATGACGCAACAAAATGTCAGTCTTCCAAAGCTCTGCATTGAGTGTTTGGTTCATATACATGCCATGAACTGTTTCCTCGCACGTTCCTTACAGATTGACCAAGGTGTGAGGTGAATCACTTAGGCGACTGAGTAGCTTGTTGATTGCTGCACCTCTGTGTCCATACAGTAGCAAACCACAACGCAGAACAAACTTTGACTTTATTGAAGATATGCCTGTTCTGCATATCACCCAAGAATGGGTTCTCTACAGCCAGTTTTTCTGCTGTATTATTTATCTTGGTGTTGCTGCTTCGAATTAACTCAAATTATTTAATATTCCCATCGTGATCTCAGCTGCCAAATGCAGAAATACATTAACAAACAATAGGGGCGGAATTCTCTCACCCCCAACACCCCCCGCCCCAAAGCCGGGTGGGAAAATCGGCGGGCACCGAGCGAGTCCCGCCACGCAGCCCTGGAACCCGCACGCGATTCTCCCACCCCCCAAACCGGCGAGACGAGATTCACGGCTGGCCACTGGGAAAATCGGTGCTCGCCGTTTGTAACGGGCGAGCGCCGATTCTCCGACCCAGATGGGCCGAGCGGGCTGCCCAACGCAACAGGTTCCCGCCGGTGCCGTCCACACCAGGTCGCTGCCAGCGGGAACAGCGCGGAAATGTTGGGGGGGTGACCTGTTTGGGGGGGGGGGGGGGGGGGAGTGGGGATCCTGCACTGGGGGGGGCCCTCAAAAGAAGTCTGGCCCGTGATCGGTGCCCACAAGATCCATCCAACATTTCTTGCGGGGTGGTCACAGGGAGGACGGCAACCGCGCATGCATGGGTTGGCGCTGGACAACCTGCGCATGCGCGGGTGACATCATTTACGCGGCTCTGGCCGCGTAATTTACGTGGCGCTGCTTTTACGTGGTGCGAAGGTCAGGCGTGCGTAAATGATGCAGCGCCGCTCCTAGCCCCCCGGGGGTGGGAGAATAGGGGCCAGGGAGCGGCCTCCGACACTGGAGTGAAACACTCCGGTTTTCACTCCGGCGTCGGGACTTAGAGCGCGATTCTCCGTTTCCCACGCCGGTTGGGAGAATCGCGGGAGGGCCGGGCAAATCACACCACGCCGCCCTGGCATCCCCCGCGATTCTCCCACTCCCCCCAAAATGGCGTGTCGCGTTTTGTGACATGCCGCTCGGAGAATCGCCGCTCGCCATTTTTCACTGCGACCGGCGATTCTCCGGCCCGAATGGGCCGAGCAGCCTGACGACCCCGACCGGTTCACGCTGGCATCAACCACACCTGGCCGCTGACGGCGTGAACATCGCGCGACCTCTGTATGTGGAGCCTGTGGGGGGCGGAGGGAGGATCGAGCAGCACGGGCGTGCTCGTCTGATGTCTGGCCCGCGATCGGTGCCCACTGATCGTCAGGCCGGCATCTGTAAATGACGCACTCTTTTCCCTCCACCGCCCCGCAAGATCAAGCTGCCATGTCGTGCGGAACAGCGGAGGGGAAGACGGCAACCGCGCATGCACGGGTTGGCGCCGGCCAACCTGTGCATGTGCGGCTGACGTCACTTAGGCGCCGCCGACCGCGTAATTCTCGGCGTGCCGCTTTGACGCAAGCGTCAAGGCCCGGTGGCCGAGTTTCGCGCACCGCCACTTCTAGCCCCCGGGGGGGGGGGGGGGGGGGGGGCGTGGGGGGGGGGGGGGGGTGAATAGGGGGCGAGGAGCGGCCAATGACTTAATTTACCTTTAATCATTTCGTTTCACTCCGGCGTCGACCGTTGCGGAGAATCACGCCCTGAGTCTCCCGATGGCAGAATTGCGCCCTAGATTTTAATGAATTTAACAGCTACAAAATAAATGAATAAATGATTAAAGGTAAATTAAGTCATTGGCTTGCCAATGGGAAGATAAAGTGCTCCTGCAAAAAAAATTTTTCGGATTACCCCGAAGCTTTCAAGCATGGAATTGTCATCACTCTTCCAGCTTTAGTTGTGTCATGTATCTCTTGGAATGTTGCTCATCCCACTTTCATTACTCCTTCCTCACTGAAAGAAAAATCACCAGAGAGCAATGACCGAGCTGGGCAATGTGGATCACTGTGTGCAACAAATGATTTCTTGATCTCATTCCCACATCTGAATGTGCTTTGGTTTCTCCTGTTTTCGTGATCCTCCTTTTAACTTTTCTTTGCACTGCCACAGCACATCAGGCTTGAACCACTGGCTAGCAATGCAGAGGTCAGGCCAAGGTGTAGTATGACCAGCAGACTGTTCGCAACTTCCTCTTTTATTCTATCTAGAGGGGATGGCAGGGAAGGCAGTGCAATGTTCCTCCTGCAGAATGTTTGAGGTGAGGGACGCCATCAGTGTCCCTGCTGATTTCACCTGTGGGAAGTGCACCCATCTCCAGCTCCTCAGAAACTGTAACAAGTACACCGTTTTGGATACTGTTGGGGGGACGACTTACCAGGGGTAAGCCATGGGGTACAGGTCTCTGGCACAGAGTCTGTCCCTGTTGCTCAGAAGGGAAGGGGGGAGGGGAGTAGAGCATTAGTCACTGGAGACTTCATAGTTAGGGGGATAGATAGGAGATTCTGTGGGATCGAGAGAGACTCGCGTTTGGTGTGTTGCCCCCCAGGTACCGGATCGTGTTTTCGGGATCCTTAAGGGGATGGGGAGCAGCCCCAAGGCATGGTCCACATAGGTACCAACGACATAGGTAGGAAAAGGGATAGGGATGTAAGGCAGGAATTCAGGGAGCTAGGGTGGAAACTTAGATCTAGGACAAACAGAGTTATTATCTTGGGTTGTTACCCGTGCCACGTGCTAGCGAGACGAGGAATAGGGAGAGAGCAGTTGAATACGTGGCTGCAGGGATGGTGCAGGAGGGAGGGTTTCTGATTCCTGGACAATTGGGGCTCATTCTGGGGTAGGTGGGACCTCTACAAACGGGATGGTCTACACCTGGACCAGGTGGTACTAATATCCTGGGGGGGGGGGGGGGGGGGGGGGGGAATTTGCTAATGCTCTTCGGGAGGGTTTAAACTAGTTCAGCAGGGGATTGGGAACCTGAATTGTAGCTCCATTATACAGGCCGTTGAGAGTAGTGACGTCATGAGTAAGGCTTCAAAGTTGCAGGCAGACAGTTGGTGGTTTAAAATGTGTCTTCTTCAATGCCAGGAGCATCCGGAATAAGGTGGGTGATCTTGAGGCATGGGTTGGTACCTGGGACTTCGATGTTGTGGCCATTTCGGAGACATGGATAGAGCAGGGACAGAAATGGTTGTTGCAGGTGCCTGGGTTTAGGTATTTCAGTAAGCTCAGGGAAGGAGGAAAAGAGGGGGAGGGGTGGCATCGTTAGTCAAGGACAATATTACGGTGGCAGAAAGGAAGTTTGATGAGGACTCGTTCTACTGAGGTAGTATGGGCTGAGGTTAGAAACAGGAAAGGAGAGGTCACCCTGTTAGGGGTTTTCTATAGGCCTCCAAAAAGTTCCAGAGATGTAGAGGAAAGGATTGCAAAGATGATTCTGGATCGGAGCAAAAGCAACAGGGTGGTTGTTATGGGGGACTTTAACTTTTCAAATATTGACTGGAAACACTATAGTTCGAGTACTTTAGATGGGTCCGTTTTTCTCCAATGTGTCCAGGAGGGTTTCCTGACACAGTATGTAGATGGGCCAACGAGAGGAGAGGCCATATTGGATTTGGTACTGGGTAATGAACCAGGACAGGTGTTAGATTTGGAGGTAGTTGAGCACTTTGGTGATAGCAACCACAATTCGATTACGTTTACTTTAGTGATGGAAAGGGATAGGTATATACCGCAGGGCAAGAGTTATATCTGGGGGAAAGGCAATTATGATGCGATGAGGCAAGACTTAGGATGCATGGGATTGAGAGGAAAACTGCAGGGGATGGACATAGAACATAGAACATAGAACAGTACAGCACAGAACAGGCCCTTCGGCCCTCGATGTTGTGCCGAGCAATGATCACCCCACTTAAACCCACGTAACCCGTATCCCAACAATCCCCCCATTAACCTTACACTACGGGCAATTTAGCATGGCCAATCCACCTAACCCGCACATCTTTGGACTGTGGGAGGAAACCGGAGCACCCGGAGGAAACCCACGCACACACAGGGAGGACGTGCAGACTCCACACAGACAGTGACCCAGCCGGGAATCGAACCTGGGACCCTGGAGCTGTGAAGCATTGATGCTAACCACCATGCTACCGTGAGGCCCCTGACACAATGGAAATGTGGAGCTTGTTCAAGGAACAGCTACTGCGTGTCCTTGATCAGTATGTACCTGTCAGGCAGGGAGGAAGTGGTCGAGCAAGGGAATTGTGGTTTCCTAAAGTAGTTGAAACAATTGTCAAGAGGAGGAAGGAGGCTTATGTAAAGATGAGACGTGAAGGTTCAGTTAGGACGCTCGAGAGTTACAAGTTAGCTAGGAAGGACCTAAAGAGAGAGCTAAGAAGAGCCAGGAGGGGACATGAGAAGTATTTTGCAGGTAGGATCAAGGATAACTCTAAAGCTTTCTATAGATATGTCAGGAATAAAAGAATGACTAGGATAAGAGTAGGGCCAGTCAAGGACAGTAGTGGGAAGTTGTGCGTGGAGTCCAAGGAGATAGGAGAGGTGCTAAATGAATATTTTTCATCAGTATTCACACAGGAAAAAGACAATGTTGTCGAGGAGAAGACTGAGATTCAGGCCACTGGACTAGAAGGGCATGAGGTTCATAAGGAGGAGGTGTGAAAATAGATAAGTCCCCTGGGCCGGATGGGATTTATCCTGGGATTCTCTGGGAAGCTAGGGAGGAGATTGCTGAACCTTTGGCTTTGATCTTCAAGTCATCTTTGTCTACAGGAATAGTGCCAGAAGACTGGAGGATAGCAAACATTGTCCCCTTGTTCAAGAAGGGGAGTAGAGACAACCCCGGTAACTATAGTCCAGTGAGCCTGGAAAAGTTTATAAGAGATAGGATGTATAATCATCTGGAAAGGAATAATTTGATTAGAGATAGTCAACACGGTTTTGTGAAGGGTAGGTCGTGCCTCACAAACCTTATTGAGTTCTTTGAGAAGGTGACCAAACAGGTGAATGAGGGTAAAGCAGTTCATGTGGTGTATACAGATTTCAGTAAAGCATTTGATAAGGTTCTCCACGGCAGGCTATTGCAGAAAATACATGGATTCATGGAGGCATGGGATTCAGGGTGATTTAGCAGTTTGGATCAGAAATTGGCTAGCTGGAAGAAGACAAAGGGTGGTGGTTGATGGGAAATGTTCAGACTGGAGTCCAGTTACCAGTGGTTACTAGTGGTGTACCACAAGGATCTGTTTTGGGAGCACTGCTGTTTGTCATTTTTATAAATGACCTAGAGGATGGCGTAGAAGCATGGGTGAGTAAATTTGCAGATGACACTAAAGTCGGTGGAGTTGTGGACAGTGCAGAAGGATGTTACAAGTTACAGAGGGACATAGATAAGCTGCAGTGCTGGGCTGAGAGGTGGCAAATGGAGTTTAATGCAGAAAAGTGTGAGGTGATTCATTTTGGAAAGAACAACAGGAAGACAGAATACTGGGCTAATGGGACGATTCTTGGTAGTGTGGATGAGCAGAGACATCTCGGTGTCCATGTACATAGATCTCTGGAAGTTGCCAACCAGGTTGAGAGGGTTGTTAAGAAGGCGTACGGTGTTTTAGCTTTTATTGGTAGAGGAATTGAGTTTCAGAGCCATGTGGTCATGTTGCAGTTGTACAAAACTCTGGTGCGGCCGCATTTGGAGTATTGCGTGCAATTCTGGTCGCCGCATTATAGGAAGGATGTGGAAGCATTGGAAAGGGTGCAGAGGAGATTTACCAGAATGTTGCCTGATATGGAGGGAAGATCTTGTGAGGGAAGGCTGAGGGACTTGAAGCTGTTTTCGTTAGAGAGAAGGTTAAGAGTTGACTTAATTGAGGCATACAAAATGATCAGAGGATTAGATAGGATGGACAGTGAGAGCCTTTTTCCTCGGATGGTGATGTCTAGCACGAGGGGACATAGCTTTATATTGAGGGGAGATAGATATAGGACAGATGTCAGGGGTAGCTTCTTTACTCAGAGAGTAGGAAGGGCGTGGAATGCCTTGCCTGCAACAGTAATGGACTCGCCAACACTAAGGGCATTCAAATGGTCATTGGATAGACATATAGACGATAAGGGAATAGTGTAGATGGGCTTTAGAGTGGTTTCACAGGTCGGCGCAACATCGAGGGTCGAAGGGCCTGTACTGCGCTGTAATGTTCTATGTTCTATGATACAAAAGGCCTGGATTTTCATGTTGAAAATCACTCATTTTGAATCTGGCAAGTCGAGTGGGAGAGGCCTCTCAGCTAAAGCACTTTACCTGAACTGGCCACGTTGATTTGTGTCATGAAGCTCTGTTGACCGAATAATTATGCTGACAGCCATGCCCAACAAAAGTGGCTGAGTATGCAGGAGGGTGGATGGGGTATGTGTGAGAGAGAAATGGCTATATACAAGTAAACCGGGCTGTGATTCTAAAGCATGGAATTGACTTGGAATCATGGATTCTTATTTGAAGCTACATTTCTGAGCAGTCAAGATTAATTTGCAACGGACTTCCGGTTGCGGCTATGACTAGCTGAGCCGCACATTTGGAAGCTCCTGCGACAAAGGTGTTTTCGGGCCAATTGGAGGGCCCCAACGGTGCTGAAAAGACGAATCCCGGTGGGGGAAGGTCCCCTGAGGAGAACTAGACCGATTTTATGGTCGGTACTCGGAGTGGAGCGGCAAGAAAAGTGGCAGCAGCTCCCCAAAAAAAGCGGGGGAAGAAAATCAAAATGGCGGCCGGCGGCGCTCCGGAGGGATGGAGGAAATGGGCAGAGGAGCAGCAGGCCGCTCTCCTCCGTTTTTTCACGGAGCTGAAAGTGGAGCTCTTAGAGTCCATGAACGCGACGACCACCAGGTTGGTGGGAGCCCAGGCGACCCAAGAGGCGTCGATCAGAGAGCTGCAGCAGGAGATGACCGCGAGGGAGGAGGAGGCCACGGTCCTCGGGGCAAAGGTGGAGGTGCACGAGGCACTCCACCTGAAGTGGCAGAGCCGTTTCGAGGAGCTGGACACTCGGATGAGGAGGAAAAATTTGAGGATCCTGGGCCTAGAAGAAGGCCTGGAGGGGTCGGATCTCCCGAGATATGTTGCGGAGATGCTGAGCTCCCTGATGGGGGAAGGGGCCGGTCCTGCGCCCCTGGAGCTGGAAGAGGCATACTGGGTCATGGCCAGGAGGCCTAGGGCAAACGAGCCCCCGAGGGCGGTGCTGGTGCGGTTCCAGCGGCTATGTGATCGGGAGAAAGTCCTGAGCTGGGCAAAAAGGGAGAAAAGCAGTAAGTGGCAGAACTCGACGGTAAGGGTGTACCAGGACTGGAGTGCGGAGGTGGCAAAGCGGCGGGCCCGGTTCAACCGGACGAAGGCGGTGCTACACGCGAAGAGGATCAAATTTGGAATGCTGCAGCCGGCGCGCTTGTGGGTCACCTACAAGGACCAACATCATTATTTTGAGTCCCCAGAGGAGGCCTGGACCTTTGTACAAGAAGAAAAGCTGGACATGAACTAAAACCTGGGAGCACCGGCGGTCGTAGCCACCTGGGTACTCTTGATTGAGCAAGTGGCCCTTATCTTTTCAGGCCAGGTCGGAGCTGGGTAACAGTTTCTTGGATTGTTTGGCTTTTCTTGAACGTTTGACTTTTTGAATATCTTGAAGGTTTCGAGTTGTTTGGTGTTTCTGTATATTTGAACTGTTGAAATTTCTATTGCGGGTCGTTTTCTTCTTATGGTGTGTTTCTTCCCGTTTCCAACTTCCCTTAGTCATTTACCCTTTTTACCCCTTTTTCTTCGGGTGTTTGGTCCCTTTTTTTTTGTTTTTTCTTCCCTCTCTGGTTATGGTTATCTGTGGTTATTTATACTGTTTGATGGAGGGTGATGGTTAAGCACATTGTTAGTTGATAGCTATTTAATTATTTTGTTATTTAAGTATGTAGTTAAGTATTTATGTATTTAGTTGCCATTGGGTATTTATATTGTTAAGTTGGGAAGACGGGACGGGGGGGGAGTGGGTTGATCATGCGGGTTTATCTCTGGGGTTTTAAGGGGATCCTTCATGGGCATGGATGGGGATGGGGGGGGAGTGGAAGATGGCGGGGCGGGGTGTGGCCGGGCGAAAGCGCGGGCTTTCCTCTGTTTTTCCCGCGCGCGGGATGGAGGAGAGAGGAGGGGAGAAGAGTGGGGCGTGGCCAGTAATGGCGGCCTTTCCCGCGCTGGAGCGGGGTCAGAGTGGAATGGCGGGGGGGGGAGGTCCCTCCCCCCCCCCCCTCGAACCGGGAGGAGTCGGAGTGTGGCAGGAGCAGCCGGGTCAGCGGAGATCAGCTGACTCTCGGGAGTACGATGTTGGGCACATCGCGGCTAGGAGGGGTCCTAGCCAGGGGGGGGGGGGGGGGGGAGGGGGGGGGGGGGGGTGGGAGGGTTAGGGGGAGATACCGGGTTGCTGCTGGAAAGACCAGGGACGAGAAGGGGAGAGCTGGGGGGGGGGGGGCCATCGCTATGGGAAACGGGTCAGAAAGGGGGGGATGACCCGGGGCGAGCAAGGGACAGAACATGGCTAATCGACAGGGAGCAGGGACGGGTCGCCCAGCGATCCGATTGATTACGTGGAATGTAAGGGGGCTGAATGGACCGGTTAAAAGATCAAGGGTCTTCTCGCACCTGAAGGGACTGAAGGCTGATGTAGCGATGTTGCAGGAGACTCACTTGAGGGTAGCAGATCAGGTCCGCCTGAGAAGGGGGTGGGTGGGACAGGTGTTCCACTCAGGCTTGGATGTCAAGAACCGGGGGGGTGGCGATTCTGGTGGGAAAGAGGGTGTCGTTCGTGGCGGCAGAAGTGGTGGCAGACAAGGAGGGCAGGTATGTGGTGGTGAGGGGTAGGTTGCAGGGAGAGAATGTGGTGCTGGTGAATGTGTATGCCCCGAATTGGGACGACGCGGGCTTTATGAGGCGCCTGCTGGGCCTCATCCCGGGACTGGAGGCAGGGGGCCTGATCATGGGAGGGGACTTTAATACGGTGTTGGACCCTGGGCTGGATAGATCGAGTTCCAGGACGAATAGGAGGCCGGCAGCGGCAGAGGTGTTAAGGGGGTTTATGGAGCAGATGGGAGGGGTAGACCCATGGAGATTTGGTAGGCCTAGGGCGAGGGAGTATTCTTTTTTCTCCCACGTCCACAGGGTGTACTCCAGGATAGACTTTTTCGTATTGAACAGGGGGCTGATACCGAGAGTGCAGGACACGGAGTACTCGGCCATTGCGATATCGGACCATGCACCACATTGGGTGGATGTGGAATTGGGGGAGGCGCGGGATCAGCGCCCGTTGTGGCGCCTGGATGTGGGGCTGTTGGCGGACGAAGAGGTGTGCAGAAGGGTTAGAACGGGCATTGAGAACTATCTGGGTACGAACGACACGGGTGAGGTGCAGGTGGGGACGGTCTGGGAGGCCCTGAAAGCAGTGATTAGAGGAGAGCTGATCTCCATAAGGGCACACAGAGAGAGGAAGGAGAGGCAGGAAAGGGAGAGGCTGGTGGGGGAGCTCCTAGAAGTAGATAGGAAATATGCGGCGGCACCAGAGGAGGGGCTACTGAGGGAGCGGCGCAGTTTACAGGCCAGGTTTGACCTACTGACCACTAGGAAGGCGGAGACGCAGTGGAGAAGGGCGCAGGGTGCGGCGTATGAGTACGGGGAAAAGGCGAGCAGGATGCTGGCACACCAGCTTCGTAAGCGAGATGCAGCCAGAGAGATTGGGGGAGTGAGAGAGAGGGGGGGGGGACGTAGTGCAGAAGGGGGCAAGAGGTGAATAGGGTCTTCAGGGACTTCTACAGGGAATTGTATAGGTCTGAACCGCCGAAGAGGAGAGGGGGAATGGAGAACTTTCTCGACAAATTGAGGTTCCCAAAGGTACAGGGGGAGCTGGTAGAAGGGTTGGGGGCGCCGATAGAGCTGCAGGAGCTAATTAAAGGGATAGGCCAGATGCAGGTGGGGAAGGCGCCGGGGCCGGATGGGTTCCCGGTGGAGTTTTACAGGAAATTTGTGGACTTGGTGGGCCCAGTGCTGGTGAGAGCCTTTAATAAGGCGCGCGAGGGGGGGGTTTTGCCCCCAACAATGTCGCAGGCCCTGATCTCCTTGATTTTGAAGCGGGACAAGGACCCGGTCCAGTGCGGGTCCTACAGGCCTATCTCCCTCTTAAATGTAGATGCCAAGCTGTTAGCAAAGGTCCTGGCAACCAGGATAGAGGATTGTGTGCCAGGGGTAATACATGAAGACCAGACGGGGTTCGTGAAGGGACGCCAACTTAACACAAATGTCCGGAGATTGTTAAACGTGATCATGATGCCGGCAGTGGAGGGGGAGGCGGAGATAGTGGTAGCGCTAGACGCGGAGAAGGCATTCGATAGGGTGGAGTGGGAATACTTGTGGGAGACGTTGGAAAGGTTTGGGTTTGGGAGGGATTTATCAAGTGGGTAAAGCTGCTCTATTCGGCCCCCGATGGCGAGTGTGGTAACAAACGGGAGGAGGTCAGAATATTTTGGGCTCCATCGAGGTACTAGGCAGGGATGTCCCTATCCCCCTTACTCTTTGCATTAGCGATTGAACCGTTAGCGATGGCACTGAGGGGTTCAGGGGGGTGGAGGGGACTGACAAGGGGAGGGGAGGAGCATCGGGTCTCGCTCTATGCGGATGACCTGTTGCTGTATGTGGCAGACCCGGAGGGGGGAATGCCGGAGGTTATGGAAATACTAGCGGAGTTCGGGGACTTTTCGGGATATGAATTAAATCTGGGGAAAAGTGAGGTCTTTGTAATACACTCGGGAGACCAGGGGGAGGGAATTGGGAGGCTCCCCTTCAAAAGAGCAGTAAAAAGTTTCAGGTACTTGGGGGTGCAGGTGGCAAAGAACTGGGGGGACCCTCCACAAGCTGAACTTCTCTAGGCTGGTGGAACAGATGGAGGAGGAGTTTAAGAGGTGGGACATGGTGCCGCTGTCGCTGGCAGGGAGGGTGCAGTCAGTTAAAATGACGGTCCTCCGAGGTTCTTGTTTTTGTTCCAGTGTCTGCCCATCTTCCTCCCTAGGGCCTTTTTCAAGAAGGTAACAAGTAGTATCATGGGGTACGTGTGGGCACATGGCACCCCTAGAGTTAGAAGGGTCTTTTTGGAGCGGAGTAGGGATAGTGGAGGGCTGGCGTTACCCAATCTTTCAGGATATTACTGGGCGGCAAATGCATCGATGGTACGAAAGTGGATGATGGAAGGGGAGGGGGGCAGCTTGGAAGCGTATGGAGAGGGCGTCCTGTGGCAACATAAGCTTAGGGGCACTGATAACGGCACCATGGCCGCTCCCTCCCACGAGGTATACCACGAGCCCGGTGGTGGCGGCCACCCTCAAGATCTGGGGGCAGTGGAGGCGACACAGGGGGAAAGTGGGGGGTTTGATAAGGGCACCACTAAGAGGGAACCACAGATTTGCACCGGGAAATACAGGAGGGGGATTTCTGAGCTGGCAGAGGGTGGGCATTAGGCAACTGAAGGACTTGTTTATAGAGGGGAGGTTTGCGAGCTTGGGAGAGCTGGAGGAGAAATTCGGGCTCCCCCGGGGAACACGTTCAGGTACCTCCAAGTGAAGGCATTTGCCAGACGACAGGTAGAGGGGTTTCCCGTGCTTCCCGACAGGGGGGCGTGTGATAGGGTGCTATCAGGGGTCTGGGTCGGGGAGGGGAAGATCTCGGACATTTATAAGATTATGCAGGAGGTGGAGGAGGTACCAGTAGTGGAGTTGAAAGACAAGTGGGAGGTAGAGCTGGGGGAACAGATAGAGGATGGGACATGGGCAGACGCCCTAGAGAGGGTCAACTCGTCGTCGTCATGTGCGAGACTGAGTCTCATTCAATTTAAGGTACTGCATAGAGCCCACATGACGGGGACAAGGATGAGTCGGTTTTTCGGGGGTGAAGACAGGTGTGTCAGATGTTCGGGAAGCCCTGCGAATCATGCACACATGTTTTGGGCATGTCCGGCACTGGAGGAGTTCTGGAAGGGGGTGGCAGGGACGGTGTCGAGAGTGGTGGGGTCCAGGGTCAAGCCAGGATGGGGACTTGCGATCTTCGGGGTTGGGGCGGAGCCGGGGGTACAGGAGGCGAGGGAGGCTGGAATATTAGCCTTTGCGTCCTTGGTGGCTCGGAGGAGGATCTTGATTCAGTGGAGGGACGCAAGGCCTCCAAGTGTTAACACCTGGTTAAATGACATGGCAAACTTCATCCAATTGGAAAGAATCAAATTCGCCCTGAGAGGGTCGGTGCAGGGGTTTTTCAGGCGATGGCAACCCTTCCTGGACTCTTAGATCAGAGATAGAAACTGAGGTCGTGACAGCAGCAACCCGGGAGGGAGGGGAGGGCGGGAGGGAGGGGGGGGGGAGGGTGTGGGGGAGGGGGGGGGGGGGATAGCAACGAAGGAGACACGGTATCGGTGGTGTCACGGGCAAGGCCTGCCCGAGGACACTGCCAGAAATGACAAGATGGTCGGGCGGCCGGTTTCGTCGGCGGGGGGGGGGGGAGGCGGGGGGGGGGGGGGGGGGGGGGGCGCGCGGGTAGGGGGTGGGGGGGATTCTTGTTAAGTAGGGGGTTTTGACTTTGTTTTGATATAATTCAAATGTAGGGGGGGTTAAAATGTTTGTACTCTGAAAAATTTTCTTCAATAAAAAGTATTTAAAAAAAGATTAATTTGCAACATTGCAATCTCTCGAGTCAGCAACTGCTGACAGTGCAGAAATAAAAACAGCTCTCATATCCTCTCCAAATCTTTGGCCAGTGGCCCAATTAATCTCCTGGACTGACAGTCACCAGGATTTTCCACAATTTCTTTCCTGCTTTCCTCATTGCTTGCAGATGTAGGCTCTCAACTCCTCCAATTTTCCCGTCATCAGCACCGTGTGACACGAGACTGTATCTGCAGCCTGTATGTGAGACTAGTGCTCCTGAATCATTTCAATCTAATAGCTTAGAACACCGAGAACCCACCTGGGAACCCTCAGCTGTGGACTCTTACATTTGCCAGCTCTGTGCAGAGTGAGGAGACGTCCCTAAGTTTGAAGGCCATCACCCCCAGTTCACTGCTGCTCACGAATCTGCTCTGTAAATGTACTCTTTGGCAGTATGACTGTTCCCTGAAAGGAACCCCGAGCACTTACTTGAGTAAAATCGACGCCATGAGAGAACAAATGGACCAAGTACAAGAAAGGTCTTTCTGGAGGCAGACAGCTACTCTGATCCTTCTTTCTGTAAGCATTTAGCACCTTTGAGGGAGACAAAAAACAAAAACTTGAAAACTGTGTACTAAGAGCCCTGGTATCCAGGGTAATTTGGCAAATTGGATCCAAATTGGCTAGTGGCAGGAGGCAGAGGGTGTTGTTCGAAGATTGTTTGTATGACTAGAAGCCTGTGTCCAGAATTCCTTCCAAAGGTTTTCCTACCAAGTTAGGCCTGTAATTTCCTGGTTTGTCCGTAGCACCCTTCTTGGAACGTAGATAGATGCTTGATGGCCGGCACAGACATGATGGGCCGAAGGGCCTCTTTCTGTGCTGTAAAACAGCAATACACTGATTCCTCTGAGGCTGAATTTAACAAATCCTTTTTTCCCCCCACATGTTCCTCCAGATGCTTCAGGATGTACGAAAGCCACCTTAGTCCTTGAGGACCATCGGCTGCTCTCACCTTTTGAAGAGAGCGCTGACTGGTGGTGATTCCACCTGCGAGTCGCCACACCTGAGGGGAAGGGGGTCTTCATGGAAGGCCTCAGCTGGTATGGGAATTGGGCCCGCAATGTTGGCGTAGCTCCGCAAACCAAACCAGCTGCCCAGCCCAAGTGAACTAACTCACCCCCAGGGCGATTATAAACATCAGCTGGGCTATGTTGGAAAGTGTGAATTGGAATATGTGTTTTGAGAGTCGATTAATAATAATAATCTTTATTGTCACAAGTAGGCTTACATTAACAATGCAGTTGGAGTTACTGTGAAATAAACGACGCTGTGTAAAAGTTTAATCAGGTGAACAATCACTTCTGTGGAGGATAAGCAAGAATACTTCCTTACGTTTAACATTAAAGCGAACAAAATGTCAGCCTGCAGCCATTCCACTGCCTAAATCACCGTCTTGTTCATAATCATTCCAGGAACAGAAAGAACTGGGCGTGAACAGTGAAACGAAAGTGAAATAACCAGAGTCCAAATAATTTTGGTAATAATCTTCGAGAATCAATTCCCGGGATAAAAGTGTGTACTTTCCAGCTGAAAGATGAAGATTTTACCTCTGTTTGTTGTGGCCGTGTCTTTCATTTCATTAACCGGTAAGGGAGCTCTGCTTTTGGCGCCTACTCTGCTGACTGGAAATCTTAAACAAACCTCCGTGTCGGCTGCTGGGGTCACTAATTCCCTCTTTCTTTTACCTCGGGCAATTTTCCGATCTCGCGCAACACGTTCAATCCCTCTGCTTATCTTTTAATGATGAATTGCCAGCAACTGTACTTGAAATGGTGATTTTTATTTTTATTTCCCCCAATCCGACAGGGCAATGGGGCATTTCGATTCTGAAGTGACTTTCTCCTTAACTCTATAAGCGTCTGTGCGATAAGTTAAAAAAATAATTCGGAGACGCTGATAACTTCAGGTTTTCAGCGATAGCTCATTGCAACGCAGGGGTCACCAGTGCCCCAAAAGAGAAATTTTAGCTTCATTTTCTTTTCAGTTTCTCCATCCAGCTGAATGTTGCTGATCTGGGGCGGGATTCTCCGACCCCGCCGTGTCCCGAATTCTCCGCCACCAGCGATTCAGCGGGGGCGGGAATCGCGGCGGTCGGCGGGCCCCCCCGCGGCGATTCTCCGGCCCGCGATGGGCCGAAGTCCCGCCGCTGTCAACCCTCTCCCGCGGCGTGGATCAAACCACCTACCTTACCGGCGGGAGCAGGCAGGCGCGGCGGGCGCCGGGGTCGGGGGGGAGCTGTGGGCAATCTGACCCGGGGGGTGCCACCACGGTGGCCTGGCCCGTGATCGGGGCCCCACCGATCGGCGGGCGGGCCTGTGCCATGGGAGCACTCTTTTTCTTCCGCCTTCGCCATGGTCTCCGGCATATGCGCAGACTTATGCGGGCCGGCAAAGTCCTTTCAGCCCCGGCTGGCGTGGCGCCAAAGGCCGTTCACGCCAGACGGCGGAGCGGGAACCACTCCGGCGTGGGCCTAGCCCCTCAATGTGAGGTACCACCTGAGGAAGGAGCAGTGATCCGAAAGCTAGTGTTTGAAACACACATGTTGGACTTTAACTTGGTGTTGTAAGACTTCTTACTGTGCTCACCCCAGTCCAACGCTGGCATCTCCACATTATAAAGGTTCGACCATTTACCGTCGAAGTTTCCTTTTTTTAAAAGAAATTAAGCTAAAATTATTTCTGATTGTTATTTTCAGCCAAGGAGGTTTTTCTCTCTCTCCCACCCACGCCTGTGATTTCAGTGAGACTCACTTCACTTAGCTGTCTTGTGCTAAGTAAGGACACCTGGAGGTCATTGTGATCTTTAACGCCACAGTAACTTCCACAGTGACCAAGTAAACATCTCTGCCCAGAGATGCTGTCAGACCTGCTGAGGTTGTGCAGTATTTACTGTTTTTGTTTCAGATTCCAGCACAGCAGTAATTTGCTTTTATTTAAAAAAACACAATTGGTGTGGAGTTTAACCCGCACTGTACACACCTGACAAATCACTGATACAATAGTCAGAATCATATTTCATTTACATTTTTGGTACTTAATAACTTTTTCCACTCAAACTCATACTTGTGTGCAAAAATGCAAAAACTATTCCCATTGCAATGAGTAAGTACTCTTC